>NC_061122.1:55473155-55475869 GCF_002878395.1 Capsicum annuum
TAAATAAAACATATACTACAAGATATATACTAATTTATATATACTACAACATATACACACACTATATATATAGTTATATACTAATTTATAAAACATATACACATGTATACGTTAAATATATACTACTTTAGAGTCTATAGAAAATACATACACATATATACGTACCATTCAGTATATGTACTACTTTAAATAAAACATATACTACAAGATATATACTAATTTATATAACTACAACATATACACACACTATATATATAGTTATATACTAATTTATAAAACATACACACATGTATACCTTAAATATGTACTACTTTAGAGTCTATATTTTATATATACAGATATATACGTAGCATTCAATATATGTACTACTTTAAATAAAACATATACCACAAGATATATACTAATTTATATATACTACAATATATACAAACACTATATATATATAGTTATATACTAATTTTTAAAACATATACACATGTATACTTTAAATATATACTACTTTAGAGTCTATATTCTATATATACACATATATACGTACCATTCAATATATGTACTACTTTAAATAAAACATATACGTCAAGATATACACTAATTTATACGTACTACAATATATACACACACACTATATATAGTTTTATACTAATTTGTAATACATATACACATGTATACCTTAAATATACACTACTTTACTGTCTATATTCTCTATATACACATATATACGTACCATTCAATATATGTACTACTTTAATTAGACTATATACTACTAGATATATACTAATATATATCTACTACCATATATACACACACTGTATATATATTTATATACTAATTTATAAAACATGTACATATGTATACGTCAAATATATACTCTTTTAGAGTCTATAGTAAATATATACACATATATACATACCATTTAATATATGTACTACTTTAAATAAAACATATACCACAAGATATATACTAATTTATATATACTACAATATATACAAACACACTATATATAGTTATATACTAATTTATAAAACATATACACATGTATACCTTAAATATATACTACTTTAGAGTCTATATCCTATATATATACATATATACGTATCATTCAATATATGTACTACTTTAAATAAAACATATACGTCAAGATATACACTACAATATATATACTAATTTATAAAACATATACACATGTATACCTTAAATATATACTACTGTAGAGTCCGTACTCTATATATACACATATATACGTACCATTCAATATATGTACTACTTTAAATAAAACATATACTTCAAGATATATGCTACAATATATATACTAATTTATAAAACATATGCACATGTATACCTTAAATATATACTACTTTAGATTCTATACTCTATATATAGACATATATACGTACCATTCAATCTATGTACTACTTTAAATAAAACATATACTAAAAGATATATACTAATTTATATATACTGCAATATATACACACACACACACTATATATATATATATATACATATATATATATATATATATTTATTTATTAATTTATAAGTCATACACACATGCATACGTTAAATATATATTCTTTTAGAGTCTATATTCCATATATATACATATATACGTACCATTCAATATATGTACTACTTTAAATAAAATATATACTACAAGATATATACTAATTTATATATAGTACAATATAAACACACACTATATATATAGTTATATTCTAATTTATAAAATATATACACTTGTATACGTTAAATATATACTCTTTTAGAGTCTATAGAAAATATATACACATATTTACATACCATTCAATATAGGTACTATTTTTAATAAAAATATACTACAAAATATATTCCAAAATCCTTTTTTTTTATGTATTAGGGCCGGTTAATCGGCGGGCCTGGACCGGTTTTGGTCCGGACCGAATTAACAGGGCCCAATTTTAAAATTGGCCCAGCCCAGGACCCGGTACCCTACAACCCGTGGGCTAACCGGGCCGGGTTGTTTAAGTTGGTCTATTTGGGTTGGTTTGGGCAGGGTCAAATCGGCCCGATTGACACTCGTGGTGCCAGTTACTTTTCTATGATAAACCTCAGATCAGGCTATTATCATCTCAGAGTCAGAGAATGTGACATTCCAAAAATAGCTTTCAAAACTTGGTATGGTCACTTCAAATTTCTGGTCATGTCATTTGGTCTTACCAATACCCCAACAACTTTCATGGACTTGATGAACCGCATGTTTAAGCAGTACTTAGACATGTTCGTCATAGTCTTCATAGATGACATTCTTGTCTACTCTTGCACTGAACATGATTATGCAGACCACCTTACAATAGTATTATAGACCCTTAGAGCTCACCAATTATTCGCCGAATTCAGTAAATGCAAATTTTGGGTAAGGTTAGTAGCTTTCCTTGGTCATATAGTTTTCAGTGATGGCATCACAGTTTATCCTTAAAAAACCAAAGCAATGAGAAACTAGCCCAAATGTCGCGACCCGAACCGGGGCCCTGGTAGTGACGAGTATTCCGAACCATCAAGGCCCGAAACACCCCTTATCTATCTGGTAATCATGCACATGACTTATATGAAAAAAATGCGGAAGATACACTATATAACGAAAACATGGTCAAGAATCATGTAAAAATAATAATGGGGAATAATGTCCCACAATCTCAATCAACATCTCTATAACGTCTGCGAAATCTCTACTACAT
>NC_061122.1:55475969-55728615 GCF_002878395.1 Capsicum annuum
ATGACTTATATGAAAAAAAATGCGGAAGATACACTATATAACGAAAACATGGTCAAGAATCATGTAAAAATAATAATGGGGAATAATGTCCCACAATCTCAATCAACATCTCTATAACGTCTGCGAAATCTCTACTACATGACTGAAACAAATATCTATATGAAAACTGGGACAAAGCCCCTAGTAGACTCAGAACTAATAAATGATAAATGAAACTGCCACATATCGGGCCTTACAAAATATAGAAGGCTCACCAAGTGACTCTGCGAATTTGTCTGAGAAAATCTACTGATTTTCTAGACCTCTAGACTGGGTCTCCGAACCTGAAAGGGAAGGGGGTCATTACAAAAGTACTGGTACGCAGAGATATCAAAACAAAATATAATATTTTTACAAAATATAGTTGAGAGACTTTATAAACCAGTTTCATATCAAATCATTTAAAAACACATGGGCATAATGTAATTGGTTTCAACAACAATGCAATGCAGCTGAGCTAGGGGGAATACCCTATATATCACATTTACCCTAACTGTCAAACCTCGGTTGCTGCTGAGATTAGAGTATAAGTAAGGGGAAGACACACAAGATCACAAGCAGGGTGTCTCAACCCAATAGTAGTAGTGCACAAGATCACAAAGCAGGGCTCCTAACTATATTCCTAACTTGGCAATAACATAAAGTCAGGTACGCAAGATCACAAAGCAGGGTACCAAATTCCCATGTCGGTAAACACGGTTTCCAGTAATGAGCCCTTACACTCAAATGCCTTCTTCGGGCATCCACCTATCTCATGTAAAATCAATGCATTTAAATTTTATCTGATTCAATCACATATCATATTCTGTAGGGTATCGTCATACCCGACTTGCAAGCCATCAATATCACATCATTCTTATCATTCAACCATTGTATTCAACATGTTTCAACACAAATTACCCTCTCATTTTCAAGTCAAAATCATATCAATTCTCAAAACATCTTATGTCATGCTTTTCAAGATATTTTCAAACAATTTACATCATATGAACATTTAAAACAAATTCACATCAAGAGAGGGATTCCATATCATTCATGCTCTCAAGTTAACATCTTTTTGGAATACATGGATATACATATATCATATATCAAATCACTTTGGAATTAGGCCTAAAGATCAAATCAAAATCATAAAGATGCTTGAAACATATTTATATTCATAATTTCAAAACCCCCATTTTTAAAACATAAATTTTTAAGCCCATGAGATTTTTAAGATAACCCCACGTACCTCTATATGCGAATATGATAGGTGCTTCTTAAAGCCTATGTTGCGGAGATTCCAAATCTTCAATTTGTTTTGAAAACCCATGGTTGAATCTTGAACTTTGGGTTTTTATTTTGAAACCCTAGAGAGAGTTATTGAACAATTTTGATGAATGAAGGTGTATTTTGGGGTCTTTGGGAACTGAATTTCGTGTTTATGGCTAAATAAGGGTGGGAAAAAGACCATTTTGCCCAAAAAATGAAGTGTTTAAGTCACTTGAAACCTTTACATGGGTGCCGCCTATTCTATCGCCTATGTTTACATAGGCGCCGCCTATGCTATCGCCTATGTTTTCCAGGGGCCATGTGCGATTGGTTAGGCGACACATACTACTTTGGAAGGCCATAACTTCTTGCTCGGGTGTCGAATTTTAGCAAAATTGGTATCATTGGAAAGCTAAATCGAAGACCTATCCTTTGATACATAGTAAGCTTTCTAATTCGACTTATACAGAGAGTTATAGTCGATGGAAGCTGACACAAATTACAACGTCCATTAAAACTTAATCGATCGAAATAGTTTCAACTCGTCCTTGAGTTGAAGGACTCTATGGTCTAAATTCAAGCTTGAATGAATTTACATACTACACAAATAATTAACATGCCATATTGGCATAGGATTTATGGCCTCGAGACTATCAACGCATCGGAACCATGGTCTATATTGTAGCCCAAAATATGGGCGTTAAATTATCTCCTCCTTGGGATCATTCATCCCAAAATGATGGATAGAATGTCGAAGTCTTAAGGATATGGGATAACGCAGACATGATATGTTTCTTAAGAAAGAATACACTGATTGAAAACATGACTATAATATTGGAACTACTGATGTTTTAAATGCTTATGCCGGACATGCATATCCAAGGCATGGAATACACAACTGAAGCGACTCATAGGCTGAATTCTCATAATGAATCATGCATATTTGATGCATGGATTTGTTACTGAGTTGTTCTCATGAACGCGGAACTGAATACACTGATAAGCTGAACTTTTCTATTGCACATGGATTTCTAATGCATGCATATATGACTGAACTGACATATGATGTATGACTGAATACGCAATGATAACTGGTGCGAAGCTTTTAATAAGAAAATACGCATGCAGCTGAATGGGGTATCTCCCTCTTGGGACCCTATGTCCCTCTATGAATGCTCAATTCACTAAGATACTCGAAAAACTGAACATCTGGAATCTAAATTTAATGTATAATGCATGAACTGCACTATAGTCATAACTACTGGTATACTCTATTTTGGAATAGTAGCATGTCTGAGATTTTAAGTAGCATGAATAAGTGCAAAGACGAGAAAACAAGTCATGCGAATTTGACTGCTAAACTGACTTATTGGCCATACAGACTGAATTATACTACACCCTTATACTTAAATGGAGTATCTCTTCAGCACAATTATCAAAAGAAATTCTAATGGTAATAGGGAGACATGAATCTTGGGTATGGATTACACAAGACATCTAACTGAGGAAATCACAACATTGACACTACTCTATAGTCTGAAATATAGATATATAACTCCTAGATTAGGATAAAATTTTTAGACCTTTGGCAATACAACTTCTTACTTTCAGGCTTAGCGCACTTCTCGAATATTCCTTAACCATACTATTCCCTATAAATATCATATTCATTCAACTCAGCTTAAAATTCTCATATAAGCATTGAAAAATCTTTCTACTAATGTCGGAAATAACTTAATCCCTTCCCCGTGATCAAGCTTAACTCTAAGTCACAAAAAAATACAACATGCCAGACCACGCTATTATTCTAAACCATATGATGCAATCTTCTATATCTCCCTTAAAGATCACATCCTAAGTATAACATGCCTTATCACTTCAATGACTACTTTGAACTCTTAATATGAAGTCGCTAATGCATATTGCGACCTTCCACTACAATCCAAAAACGTTATTCAAGCCTAATTTATAACCACATGTTAACTCCAAGGCAATTGCCTATAAGTACATACTTCACATAGTTTCTAAACTATTATCAATATAACTCCCACGCGCTATCCTAAAAACATACACACACAAACTTTTCCACTAATCATCACATGTATCAAAGACTTGGCCCCAAATCTTACTTCATACTTATGGCCTTATCTAAACAAGGATACTATGATCTTCCATCAATAAGAACATTTACATCATCACTACTATCATTGCATAGGAAGGGTCACTAAAAGGTTAAAACATAAGACCCTCAAGCGTGAAAAGATCTTTATACGGGACTGAACACACTATAAAGAATGAGTACATGTGTCAAGAGTTGCATGACCTCAACTAGAGTTCATAACATAAGGAATGTGATTCCGACTACTTGAATGAACTAGAACTCATTATCTTGGAACTGGAAGAGTATATAACTCTCTATCATATACCGGAATCATGAACTATGATCATAGAACTGAATCGTAAGGCATGAGTAAGCATCCGGATAACTAAAAAAATATTGAGGTAGGAATGGGTTGAGATCCACCCTCACTTTCTGATGTTCTAAATCATACTGCATCACTATTAGAATTTGAGAGCCTTACTTGGTCATTCGTTCTATCATCTCCCCTTCAGCTTCACGTCATCATCTAGAGTTTGGGAGATCCTTTACCAGATTCTAACTGAACTACACTTACTGCACTCTAGGGTCTAAAAAAAATGACAATGCATGCATATAATAGAACTTAACCTGAATGACTACCTTCTGGGATACATTAGTTTGCACACTTATTTCTATCGGTTCAACCTTCAAAACTCAAACTTAGATTCTAACACTTAACATGGATATCACCAAGCCTTTGATGAACCAAACCACTTTCGACATAGCGTACTAATATCGCGACTCCCAACTTATGTCTCATTACTATGAGAATCAAGATTATATAAAAGGCTCAATACTATCAATCAAAGCTCTTTAACCTAACTATTTAGAACCATATAACATCTACTAGTCTTTCCCCATATAGCAACTCAATGGTACTACTAGACACACACAATATGTAATAGCCTTAGAAAGAATGCCGCAACCTCATGTCATCTTAGGCATACTTCTATATCACACATAAAATATCATATATCACTACGAATCAAATAAACTTAATCTATTGCATGCACCATTCAAGCATATTGGATCACTTCTATACAACTAGTATTCATTAACCAAGAAATCTTCACATCCACCTTCATGGACATCAACTATTCAAACTTTATATCTAGTGCTATGCATGATTTACAACCCAACCTTACACAAAATTTTCACTTGGAAACTATAAATAAACATCACGAAACACTAGTGCACTAGAACTTTATAACCACAATAATTGATCATGACCTAACGGTTTTCCTTATCATAATCCATTAGCATGTACTATTTCAGCACCTCAAGCCTACTAATTTAATCCCACAAAACATGCATCATCAAACTTTTTCCACTATTTACCACCATACTATTTAAATTCAAGCCTATAGTTTAGTATCAATCATCTTCCACCAATGAAGAATGTAACATAATATAATTATACTAATCCATCAAATTGGGACATTCTACCCAAATACTCAAAAATCTACTACATACCTTCTCACAAGTAGCACTAGTTTGAACCTACTAATAAAAAGAAGGTCAAGGGGCTTAAAGCCTCATAATAGATATGGTCAATCTTATCCTTATATTATAACCCCATACAATCGTATCTACTTATACTGCTTTCTCACATCATAATTACTTACCCAAGTGTACATTTACAGTACCTCCAAAGTCCACAACAACCATGAGTCTATACTTATAACCTACTGGCTAATCTGGCCATTTTCATACTTCAAGCAAGGATAATTCACCTCGCCTAATAACTCCTTCTCTATCTTCTAATAATAAACTAACACACAAGGATGAATCATCTCTTTACGCGCCTAATCTCATGCAACCAGATTCAACTATACATACATTAAACCTACACAAAAATAACAAGTTGGACAACAAGTTGCTAGTGAATCGAAATAGGCCTCACACGGCTTCACTAGACTTTGATTTTGTATTTTGAACAAAAAAATGGGATGAATGAAAAGTCAACTATGCTAGTGAATCGAAAGAGCCCCACACGACTTCACTAGACTTTATTTTTTAACAACACTTTGATGACAATATTTCATGAGATAGAGATTTAATACGCAATATTCAATGAACTAAGAATACACATCTTACTCTGTAGAAATAAAATTGGAGTCAAACACTTCCTCCATGGACTATCATACTATCCACACATACTGCTTGCTACCAAATTAGTTTATCACTATAAAGGGGTAAATCATCCTCAATCTGACTTCTAACTTTGTGACTTCAAATCACCAACTTCTTGGTCTAATTTCATTACCAATAGATCATGACAACAACATTTTAACACACACTACTATTCGGGTGGAAATATAGTTCCAATATTCTGCTACACCTTATTACCTCTGAAGCGTGACACTGGCAACATAAGTTCTGAAAAAAACTAAATACACTTAATACTGCAGGCTGAAAAGCATGATTTCATTAAAATCAAGGTTCACACTAGAACCAACATACTCTGAAGCACTAATGAACTCTTCTCAAGTCCTTACAAAAATCTTATATGATTCGATCAGAATGAACCATACCATTTAGACTCTAAACTTCTGTACTTGAATTGGCCCAATGATGAGACATGTCTGAGAATGTTCGAGTAAGGAAAGAATTGGGATGACTATTACTTTCGTATGAGCGACACCATAGCATGAATTTGAGTATGAAAGAGGAACATTCTGACTCTATTGCATGAACTAGAACATGAAGAAAGAGAGACATTCCTAAATACCTAATAGCCTCTTGCTTATAAGTGTGGTGCGCTACACACCCATAACTAAGACTCTACCCAATGCAATTTTGCAGACACCTTGGGAGCATGAACCGTGCTTTGATACCAAGTTTGTCATGACCCGAATAGGGGCCCTAGCCGTGACGAGTATTCCAAACCATCAAGGCCGAAAACAGCCCTTATCTATCTGGTAATCATGAACATGACTTATATGGAAAAAAATGCAGAAGATACACTATATAACGGAAACATGGTCATGAATCATATGAAAACAATAATGGGAAATAATGTCCCATAATCTCAATCAATATCTCTATAACGTCTGCGAAATGATAGATAAAACTGCCAGATATCGGGCCTTCCAAAATATAAAAGGCTCACCAAGTGACTTTGTGAATTTGTTTGAGAAAATCTACCAATTTTTTGGACCTCTAGACTGTGCCTCCAAACCTAGGAGGAAAGAGGGTCAATACAAAAGTACTGGTACATAGAGATATCAAAATAAAACATAATATTTTTACAAAATATAGTTGAGAGCCATTATAAAGCAGTTTCATATCAAATCATTTGAAAACACATAGGCATAATGTAATTGGTTTCAACAACAATGCAATGCAGCTGAGTTAGGTGGAATACCCTACATATCATATTTACACCAACTGTCAAACCTCGATTACCATCGATATTAGAGTATAATTGAGGGGAAGACACACAAGATCACACAGCAGGGTGTCTCGATCCAATGATAGTGCACAAGATCATAAAGCAGGGCTCCTAACCATAGTCCCAACTTGGGAATGATATAAAATCAGGTATGCAAGATCACAAAGAAGGGTACCAAATTTCCATGTCGGTAAACACGGTTTCCAGCGATGAGACCTTACACTCAAACGCCTTCTTCGAGCATCCACCTATCTCATGTAAAATCAATGCATTCAAATTTTATCTGATTCAATCACATATCATATTCTGTAGCGTATCGTCATACCCGACTTGCAAGCCATCAATATCATATCATTCTTCTCATTCAACCATTGTATTCAACATATTTCAACACAAATAGCCCTCTTATTTTTAAGTCAAAATCATATCAATTCTCAAAACATTTCATGTCATGCTTTTCAAGTGTTTTAAAGCAATTTACATCATATGAACATTTAAAACAAATTCACATCAAGAGAGGGATTCCATATCATTCATGCTCTCAAGTTAACATCTTTTTGGAATACATACATATACATATATTATATATCAAATCACTTTGGAATTAGGCCTAAAGACCAAATCAATATCATATAGATACTTGAAGCATATTTATATTCATAATTTCAAGACCCCCATTTTAAAACATAAATTTTTAAGCTCATGAGATTTTTGGAATAACCCCACGTACCTCTTTATGTGAATATGATAGGTGCTTCTTGAAGCCTACGTTGCAGAGATTTTAAATCTTTAATTTATTTTGAAAATCCATGGTTGAATCTTGAACTACTTGGGTATTTATTTTAAAACCCTAGAGAGAGTTCTTGAACAATTTTGATGAATGAAGGTGTATTTTGGGGTCATTGGGAACTGAATTTTGTGTTTATAGCTAAATAAGGGTGGGAAATGGACCATTTTGCCCCAAAAGCGAAGTGTTTAAGTCACTTGAAACCTTTACATAGGCGTCGCCTATGCTATCACCTATGTTTACATAGGCGTCACCTATGCTATCACCTATGTTTACATAGGCACCACCTATGCTATCGCCTATGTTTTCCAGGGGTTATGTGCGATTGGTTAGGCAACGCATACTACTTTGAAAGACCATAACTTCTTGCTCGGGTGCTGGATTTTAGCAAAATTGGTATCGTTGGAAAGATAACTCGAAGACCTATCATTTAACATATAGTAGTCTCTCTAATTCGATATATACAGAGAGTTATGGTCAATGGAAGCTGAAACAAATTAAAACATCCACTAAAACTTAATCGATCGAAATAGTTTCAACTCGTCCTTAAGTTGAAGGACCTCTATGGTCTAAATTCAATCTTGAATAGATTCACATACTACACAAATAATTAACATGATATATTAGAATAGGATTTATGGCCTCGGTATTATCAACGCATCAGAATCATGATCTATATTGTAGCCCAAAATGTGGGGCGTTACACCAAACCCCTCTATCCGTCAGATATCAAGAGGTTTTTAGGTTTTTCTGGATATTTTCGATGATTTGTTGAAGGGTTTTCATCTATTGTATCCCCTATGTCCAGATTGGCTCTGAAGAAAAACAAATTTTATTGGTCAGATTCTTTTGAGAAGACTTTTTTGGAGTTGAAGACTCGACTCACTGCAGCCCTAGTTTTGACTTTACTAGATAGTTCAGATGGGTTTGTTGTGTATTATGATGCTTCTAGAGTTGGTTTGGGGTATATTTTGAGGTAGAGAGGTAAGTTCATAACCTATGCCTTTAGACAGCTTAAGCCCCATGTAAGGAATTGTCCCACTCAAGATCTAGAGTTAGCAGCTATTATGTTTGCCTTAAAGATTTGGAGGCACTATTTTTATGGGGTACATGTTGATGCATTCACAAACCACAAGAGTTTGCAGTGTGTATTTTCCTAGACACTTGAACTTGCATCAGAGAAAGTGGTTAGAGTTCTTGAAAGACCATGGAATGAGTGTTCTATATCATCCAAACAAGGCCAATATAGTTGCTGATTCTCTTAGTAGATTGTCCATGGGTAGTATTGCTCATGTTGAGGATGGTAAGAAGAAGTTAGTTTAGGAAGTTCATCAACTTGCTAGGTTGGGTGTTCATTTAGTTGATTCAGCTGAGGGAAGTATATGGGTGCAGAATAGTTCAGAATCTTCTTTAGTTTTTGAGGTAAAAGAAAACCAGGACGGGGATCCCAGTTTGGTTAAGCTGAAAGAGTCAGTTAGAGATCAGAAAGTAGAGGTTTACTCCTAAGAGGGAGATGATGAGTTGCGTTGCCAGGGTAGATTATGTATGCCAGGTATGGATGGCGTAAGGCAATGGATTGTTGCAGAAGAGCATGGATTGTCAAACCATTTCTTGCCAGTTCATACTTCCTATTCAGCCGAGGATTATGCCAAACTCTACGTTAGAGAGTTGTTCAAATAGCAGGGAGTTACATTTTCCATCATTTCAGATAGAAGTACGCAGTTTACCTCTCATTTTTGGAAAGCCTTCCAAAATAGTCTTGGTACCCAAGTTCACCTCAGTACAACCTTTCACCCTCAGAAAGACGGTCAAGCAGAAAAGACTATTTAGACTCTAGAAGATATGTTAAGATCATGTGTCATTGACTTTAAGATTAGTTGGGATGACTACTTACCTTTGATTGAGTTTGGATATAATAACAACTATCACTCCCGTATTCAAATGGCTCTATTTGAGAATCTTTATAGGAAGAGATGTAGATCTTCTATTGGTTGGTTTAAAGTAGGTGAGGCCACAGTAGTAGGGCCTGGCTTAGTATGTAATGCCTTAGAGAAGGTTCAGTTGATCAGGGATAGACTTAAGACAACCCAGAGCCAATAGAAATTGTATGCAGATATGAGGAGAAAGGATCTCGAGTTTAAGATTAGCGATTTTATGTACTTAAAAATATCTCCTATAAAGGGAGTAAAGAGGTTTGGCAAGGAGGGGAAGCTAGGTCCCCGATATATTGGTCCTTACAGAATTCTCAGCCGTTTAAAAAAGGTAGCTTATGAGCTTGAGTTGCCTCTGACTTCAGTACACCCAGTGTTTCATGTCTCCTTTCTAAAGAAATGCATTGGTGACCCAATAGTTGTAGTCCCTATAGAGGGTATATATGTTCAGAACAGTCACTCTTACGAGGAAGTCCCAGTTGAAATCCTTGATCATCAGATTCGCAGACTGAGGAACAAAGAAGTTTCTTTGGTCAAAGTTCTTTGGCAAAATCAGTCCGTTAAGGAAGCTACTTGGGAAGCAGAAGCAGATATGCGAACCAAGTATCCTCACCTCTTTTTCGTAAACTCAGACTCATCTCAAGGTAACAACCTTCCTTAGACTTACTCAGTTCCATGCTCAGATTTTCTTTACAAATTTGGTATCAATTACTATTGCATATCATCCTCATGACAGTCATGCATTCATAAATCAGATCAGTCATGTAATCATGCTTCAGTTATGCATGTTCAGTGTGAAAACTCAGTTTATCAGTAGTTTCAATTGTGTAATCATGATTCAGTTGTGCATGTTCAGTATGTAAACTCAGTCTATCAGTATTCTCAGCTTAATCAGTCTCATTCGAGGATGAATATTCCCAAGAAAGAGATATTGTAAGACCCCGCAAAATCTCAATCATTTCAGTCATAGATAGCATGCCAAAAGAGGTCCCAGACTTAGAAATTTTCAGCTAAGTATTGACACTTAGTCTAATTTTTGGCCTTGATATTTCAATGACTTTATTTTTTATCCTTACAACCTTAAAATGTCAATTTTTAAGTCGATTCATAATCTGGGATGTCAATAGGTATTCTCAGATGAGTTTTAGATTTTTTAGAAATCGTTAAAAACCTAATTGAATGTCCAAAAAAGTGAATCAAGGAGATCTCGATGCGTTGTATCGTCCATCGCATCAATAGGATCATCACCAGCTCAAGCGTGCAATTTTCAGTGAGCAGACACAACAAGTTGCATTGGCTATCGTATCGACCCCATCAACGCATCGCGTTGATCTGTGCATCACTGGATATATTTTTTTATAATTACGTTAGCATCAATAGGGGTAATTAAGTCAAGTTCCCCATTTTATTCAACCCTAAAACACAAAATTTAGCTATCCTAAGGGTAAAATCACTCACTTTCTCTCAAATCCTCTCAAGAGCAAAATCCTAGGTCATTTAATTTCAAGTCCAAGCTTCAAGAACGTGCTAATAATTTTCATAAATTTAATTACCAAGGTATATTAGGTGTTCATCCTTGGGTTTCCTTCCACCCTTGGAGTTCAAGAACCCTTTTTAAACTATAGGTTTATTGATTTCATCATTTACATGTTTGGATTTAGATTGTGTTCATTATGCATTGTTGCTTGGTTTTCAAATAAAGATTCATTACAAGATTCAAGTGAATTAATTAGCATATGTGTAGAGTTATGTGATTCTCATGTTAAACCCTTGAATTGAAAGTTGAATGTTGTAGCCATGATGTTTATATTTTGATTAATTCCATGTGCATTAATTATGCTCCCCAAGTGTTTGATAGAATGTCTATGTAAATTGCGTAGTGAATTCATGACATATTATCATATGGTCCCATTCACGTACAAGTTCATGCCTCTCAAGTGTTTGACAAAATGTCTAAATGAATGCATAGTGAATAAGTTGTTAATGTAATTTTTTCAAGATTTTTCCATGTTTTGCTATTGATGCTATCGAGTCCTGTGGGTATTCAATACCCAAAAAATCTATGTTTACCTAGAATTTAGTAGCTACAGAATAGTTTCAGTAATGTCACAAACAGTAGTACTCGGTCAGTTACAGAACTCAATAAACGCAGTCCAGTTTAGTCAGTTAATACGATCAGTAATAGTTTAGTCAAGCCTAGTACAATCTAGTGATCAGTTCAGTGTCTATTTAGTTGGGAGTAAGATTCAGCACTAAGAGAACCTAAGGATGGGGGCTCACCTTCCAGTTGAGGTTGTGACCTTTAGCAACAGTCTCTTAGTTCTAAAACTACGTAGCTAGCATAGGTTAAATATATCAACCTGTCAGTTGAGGGTTGATAAAGTGTTCACCTTCCAATTGATGGTAAAACATATCTCACCTGCGAGATGAGGGTAATTCTTTAGTGGATCCACATAGCCATTATTATTACCCGTGGTACGGTGCTAAGACCCTTCCAACTGGGGTCACAGGTTGGACCCCAACTCAGTTTATAATCGGGGTATGCCAGTTAGATAAACACTCCCATAGTTACAGTTTTAGTTTTAGGCTCAGTATAGAACTCAGTTCAGTTCTACAGAATCAATATTGTCAGAAATAGTCACTCAGTTATCAGTAATACAGTTATCAATAATCTAAGATATCAGCCACTCAGTTATCAGAACTCAGTTTTTAATTCCAGTATGATCTTAGATACAGTATATACATATATGTATATGCACAGCATTGCATAATCAGCATTTACAATAATTTCAGTTATTCATGTACTCTTATTCAGTTATTTTATGATGTTCATTCAGTCAGTTATTATCTCATGCATACAAACCCATATATATCAGCCTACCTCACTTAGCATACCAGTACATTCAAATTACTAAAACATACTCTTTCTTTTACGCTATGATGTCTCATATCATAGGCTCAGACGCACGGACTCCTAACCATACTTAGTAACCCAAGTTATCAACAGCCATTATAGGGGTAAGTCCTCATATTTCGAGGATAGAGTTATTTATTTCAGCATTATAGTAATTCTGTATGTTCAGTAGTCGGAGTTAGTTGGGGGCATATCCCATCAACTCCCTATTTAGATAGTTAGAGGCTTTTAGACTAGACTAGTTCAGACAAATGTTCAGTTTTTTAGTAAGTCTATCAGTATTCAGTATTTTGAAAAACTTATGGCATTTCAGTTATATTTCCGCATATGATATTAGTATTATTATTCAGTGCTCATAGCAGGTACCAGTCATGAGTTATATTGTGGTCCTTTGGGCTTGTAAGCACTGTGTGACGTCCAGGGTGTAGACTCGGGGCGTTATACCATCTTTGTGCATGGTGGATATTGCACATTTAAATTTTTAGATGGACATTTATTGGTTCCTACCCTTGAACCCACAATATAGGGGAACCTTGTTGACTTGATGCATACAAATATTTCTATATTTAAATAAACTCGTCCCATACCAAATTTTCTTTTTTGGGAGTTTTATTCTCATAACCAATGGTTCAGCTATAATTGGAGTCATATAATTTTTTGCTAAACCAACCAACATTATCAACTTTTATAGTTTGGAACCACGCTCTCAAATTAACAATTTGAGCAAGCAGCCTTGCAAGAATCAAATTACAATTTGATGGCAAAAAATTATCCTTACTTGTGGAATACCATTTTAAGAACTTATAATGTTCTTTCTTTTGTAACTAGTGAATATATCCCACACTTCGTGCGGGTAAAATATCAAAATATTATTGAATCCATGTCTTGATTTTTGTAAAATGTATCTTATCTTTAATAATTAAACACATGTTTCTCAAATGAACAGTTACAACATATTAATAACCTATTATCAGAATATAGCGGCAAAAGCCATAAATAAAATTCAACGTCACTGCACACCTATTTAATGGCAAGTATAAATTTTAGTGTTGTTACATATTTTTACATTTTTTTAATTTCAAACCTCAGAACGAACAATGTTTCAAACTATCGGCAAAGTCTCGTTGGATTAGAATTTTAAACACTAAATTCTTAAGCTGAATTTAGAACAGCAAAACATGTATGGCAGTAAACAAATATAAACACCATCAATGCAAAAATATGACTTAAGATAGACAACATCTATCTCTCAACCCATAAGTTGGTTAAGTTGTATAATTGATTAGCAACTAAAATGTTAAATCTTATTTTCGAGAAAAATATCTAATTCTCAAATAAATTAGCTTGAATCATTAAAAACAAAAGTAATTTCAAGATGTCGACTGAAAAATTTGATGAAGAAAAGAATAATAGCATCAGGTAAAATTAAATCAACATTTAAAATTAGACAAAAAGGATAATTATATCTACGGTCCCTTGCTACTTCTGATCCATTCTATAGAGCTCATATGAAATGTATGCTATAATTTGCTATTGTACTTGATTTTCATATTCACCAATGCAGATCTATATTTTCTCTTTCTTCATCTGCTGCAAAATTTATGAAGTAATATAATAACATGAGTTGTTAAAAAGGACTAATGAAAAGCTTACGTGTGAACTGCACTTGAAAAATTCAAAAGTTGATTGGAAAAATTCAAGCAAATCAGATAAAATTTTGTTGAAGGATACAATTGGGTTATCCATATTCACTGTTAGACCATATACATTGTTAAGTGTAAAAGAGTAAATGATTAAAAGGAATAAACGATTTAGGCTACCAAAGGTAAATGTGTGTAGCTTAAAAGACAGAAGGATTTGATGAGAAAAAAATAAAGCTACAATAAAAAGTAGGAAATAACTACAAAACAACTAAAATTATGTTTTTTTTAGTCTTAATAACATATCTGCCTTTATTGCTCAAAAATAGACATTGAACTTACATTTCTTTTAATATTATGGGTTAGAGTGTTAATGTAAAAAGGAAAATTGTTTATTCTTTTAATCAATGTTTCACTATATTCACCCCAACCAAATGGTACTGTATTCTTCATGTATATATATGGATCCCAATTGACCCCCCTAATTAAAGGTGGATTAGAGTAATCCTATACATCCCAACACTCACCCTTAACGTATTGGTATCATCGTGGAAAATGTTATTCAAGAACAATGTTAGATGGAGAAACTTGATACCAAGAGTAAAAAGTCCTAGATAAATTGATATTATCAACTTTGTAATGCAAGGTCCACATTACGAAGGCCATGTTGGAGCATTCAAAGTTTAACTTGCTATAATAATTTTAGATATTTTACAGGTAAACAAAAAAAATGATAAGGCAGAAACATCTTTTTTTTTGTGGCAACACTTCTAAGATTTGTCTAACAGTTGAACAAATTTACACCTACATAAGACTTTCAATCCAAAATACCTTAGATATACCAAATAACATAGAAAAGATGTATTAAAAAAGGAAAGCAAAACTCCCTTGAGAGATTTAATATGATATCCATGTTTGTTAGATTTTGAACAAAACTTTAAGAGAAAAGTATTCCTTGAAAGATATTTATGCAGTTGACTTGATTTAAGCAAAAGAGAGGAAAACACAAAAGGAAGAGGATTTCACAAAAATAAGAGGTTTTTTTTAAAAAAAGACTTACGTATAGAGGGTTGAAAGTTTCTATTCAAATTAATTTATTCATAATTTACTATCAATATTAAGCTTTTGTTGCTTCGTAGTTTCTTCAACCTTAGCTAATAGGACTTCACTATTCTCACTCTCGGTCTTAATAATAGTAGAAGCATGGTGTGGCATCGGTACCTAATCTTACTAAAATTTTTCTTCACAGTTTAACCATTATTTACATCTCCTTCATGATTTCACACCTCATATTTTTGTATCAACAACCACGTAGAAAAGACTATTTTTTTCCGAAGGTGCAAACCCGAATTTGATGATGTCTCGGGTCATATCCCGTGTCAATAACTGAAATATTGGCACTTGTGTGACTCCTCTTTTAGCCTCCTCACTTTGAAAGTGTCATCCCAAAATAGTTATATTAGATTGGTATTCTATCGTTTTAATGCTATCTGCAAAATAAACTCTCAAAATTCACAAAGAAATTCCAGAATAGAGATAACAAATATAAAGCTTCATTATCTCCTTTTATTACTGTAGACAAATATAAAAATGTTTGATATTGTTCTAACAACATTCAATTTCTCTGATCTAAGAACTAAAAGAAACTTAGACAAATCTTTAAAATCAAGAAGCAGATTGGACAAACAACAAATAAGAGTATCTCATATCCATATAAAGTTGGAAAGAAAATTCAATAAATTGAACCAAATTTTTTAATTTTTTTTTTAAATAGTTCAAAAATTGATCAAAAGATGCAAACTTCATAGATAATATAGCAAAATCAAAAACATACATAAAAAGTCACAAGATCTAGTAGATTCTCCTTTTTATCACTTTATCATTAAGTTGAAGTAAAAAAAATAGAAGAGAAAAGATGGAGTCCTCACCTATGCCTGGAGGATTAAAATAGACCATGACATTTATGTCTAAGACCACTAAATTTCATAAATTATTGAACAATACATTAGATTAGACACAGTTATACAGTAGAAACAAAAAAATTCTAATAGGTTTAAGAAGTTTATAGTAAAGAGAAATTGTGTTGCAAATAAGAATAATCAATATAGGTCTTGCATCAGAAAAAGGAAAACAAGGAAAACTTTGTACCTTTGAATCTTGTTTGATGGAAAACTTTTCTCTTGTATTGATGTTTTCTCTACAATGGACAGATTGAAAACTGGAAAGGTTTGGTTGGAAGTTGGAACCGAAAGTAAAGATCTTGACTTAAAACATTTTCAGAAAAGTTTGTAACCGCTGCTTTGATTGCTCCTTACTTTTATTTCAGAAAAGATAATTTTTTTTCAATTAAAACTAGCTTTTTATTGATATGAGTAAAAGCACATGATTTGGAGTTTAGTATACGAAACTTATATTTGGTGCATGATAAGCACTTAGCAAAAGACTAAGCATAGATAAAAGCCAGTAAAGATAATTAAAATGAAAGAAGAAGGCCAAATAAACCACAAAAAAGATAAATGGTATTAGAGGCCTTTATGACATGTCATATAGGACTGACTAAGATTCTTCTTTTCATATATATATATATATATATATATATAAGAAATTTACCTTTTTGATGTTGTTAGTGGAGCTAATATGTCCCTGATCTTCTCATTGTAGACTTCAAAGCACACTGACAAATATGTCATAGGTGAAAGTTTCACTCGTCTCCTTCGTGATTTTAATCAATTCTTGAAGAGTGATGTAGTTGACTCCCCTGTTCCCTTTTGTACCCTCCATGGTGACTGTTTCACCTTTATCCATAACTAAAGATGTATATATTGTAACGGCCTAAAACTGAAATAACCACTGGTCAAGTATCGGCATAGTCAACACCGGTTAAAAGATGATGAAACTATTATAGGGAGAATAACTCTTCTATTATTTATTTGTTTTTTCTCAATCTTAAAGGTTCAAGTTCTCAAAGATTGATGATACTCCAAATCCACTCCTTTCGAAAACTATATTAAAGAGGCACTCTTCCAAGAAAGTTTACTAAAGTCATAGTTATCGTTTACCAGCACCTTCTAACTAAAAAAGGAATTATTACTACTCACTGCCCGAGAAAGATACTCTACTACTTATGTTCTCTCTCTCATATATGATCAGACAAACATTTCAGATGAAAATACAACCACCTAGACAATAAACATTCAACGTCTCTAGACCATCAAAACTAAAATCTTCCAGAGTAACTTAATAGTTAGAGGTTACAAGCATAAAATAATGATCCAATGAGAGAGCGATCTATTTCATAAGGGGGCACTACTTTGATCGATGCACTCATTTTAACAAAGGATTAAGAACTTCAAAAAATTTTACAAGGTGAAAGAGAAAAGAGTAGATCTTTATTATACATCTTTAAGTACATAAAATTTTTATAAAGCCAATCACTTGCCATGTCAGACACCAAAAAAAGGGGTTCTACTTCAGATTAACATATCAATTCAAAGAATGCACACTTTCAACATATTATCTAGAATTCCAAATCATTCACACTGCAACAACTTATCAGTCTTTGTGATTCTTTTTAAGCATGCAGTAATTTTTTTTTTGTCGTTTTATCAAACTAAAGTTTTGGAAGAGTACAATCAAGTAGTTTATCTTATTACTCTATCATCCATCGTTGAACATTCTATAATTACCTAAATTTTCATCTATAACTGAAGTGAGAAGAGTGAAAAAAAGAAAAGACTTACATAATGACCCCTTAGGTTGCGATGTCTGAGAGTTAACAAAGCAGATTATATTTTTAGAGCAAAAATGGTTTTTATGTCATAAAACTTTTTAAATATAGTATTCTGATCTTTAATTTAGTTACTCAATCAGTTGCTTTAATAGTGTTTAGTTTACTCAAATAGAAGCATTTCACAAATGTGATCATACAAAAACATAACCTTTGTTCTGAGTTGCTTGTTCAAGGCTTCATTCCATATGTTAGACATATATGCAGGCTGTAGATGATTCCAAACAGTCATGGCAGAAGCAACCTGCACCATGCATCACTAAAACATCAGCAACAACATACATAGTAAAATCCCAAAACTAGAAACAATTTAGAAAATAACATGGTAATTTTTAATTTCCAGATTTTTTTTGTTATTTTTCTTTAAAATACGAATAGGAGATCGACAAATGATGTAATCTCAGTAGAGCGTGGTAGTAAGACCAATTCTGCACTTCTAAACTTGTAGGAATACAGTAACAACTATTCAATGCAAAAAAACCAATTTCTACATTACCCACTATATCTTAAATATCTGTCATTTCTACTTGCTTACTGCTATTTTTATCTCTTTCTATTTCTCACCTTTCATCCTTCTAAACTTCTAATTTTAATTGTCTATCTCATATTAATAGGATATCACATAAGAGTAATTTCAATCTCAATCATGACTCTATGGTTCTTCAAGGTTCTTACCAATTCACCAAAATATATACTATTTCAGCTTTCACGAGATGCTAACCTATCATATATTTACTTTTTAAGAATACATGCATGCTTTATGGAGGTTCTATGAAACACTTGTCTCATAATAGAATGTTAGAGCAGTCAAAAGAATCTCCATGAGAAGAAATTGGTGATACCAGTAAGTTAACAGTCAAAAATGATATACCCTTATAGAAATCTTGATATTGTTTGATACATGGAACCTACAGCTGAATTAGCTGCATGTAAAATGCATACGTTTACACAAATTCACTTAATGTGCCAACAATATTATTTCAATACTTGAGCAACTAAATACACATATGTCTATGTTACCTTCACTTTAAATTTATTTTGTTTGTTTGTGAGGACATAATTCAGCAAAAAATAGCTAACTACAGCTACAAACAGGAGAAATCAGGAAGTAGAGGACCGTATGAAAGAAATGAGCATCGAAATAATGTTGTAAGCATAAAGTTGGCAAGACTGTAATATGAAATAATATGCATTTACCAAATTAGCATCCAAGGATGAGGGGTAATTTCCATCAATTATTGATATCTAGCTAAATGTTAAGTTGTGGTAATCGTAAGGCATGCCGACCATGCTTTTTGCATATTCCCAAGCAACAGTTTCATTAAACTTGGCACAGAGGTAAGGATGCAGAGAGAGCAATACGATATGTGGATTAGAGTTGTCTTTTGTCAGCTCAAACTCCCACCACTCTTCCATGGCAATAGAGCAATAACATCTTCACCCTAAAAGGAAATGTGGAGAATAAAATTAGTGTAAATATGGTATAGAGACGAAGTTACTAAAAAGATATGGTCATTCATGCTTAAAGTTTTCCTTATATCTTCAACCTCCCTACCTCTCCTAATATGTTTGGGTCGAGTCAAATACCTAAAACTATATTCTACACACCATCCTCACAGTTGTTAACACCTTGGAATATTATATTGTGTCTACTACATGTTCAAAGTTGCTATCAAATTAGTTGTACTTTAAGTTGATACAAGTATTGATTAGGGATCATAATTTTTAATATGATACTCATACAATGTGATTTGATGTCCACGTTGTAATAGTCATACTAATATCTAAGATTTATGATCTACAAAAAGCATCACTTGCCAGACCACAATAAAAAACATAAGATGTTTTTTTCCTCAAGTTTGCTGATTTGAATATCACTCAAATACTTTAGTTAATTGTTCCAACATGTATCACTTTTCTCTTTTTTTATTCATTTGGGATAGAGACCTTTATTCCCTAAAAGTTAGATTCTCTATCAATACTCCTTATTACTTTATCCCATTCCCCTTTTAATCTCCAAGTTCATCATTGTGTAGTACACTATGCCCTTGCTCCCTAAGAAAAGAAAGAGAAAACACCTAAGAATAATACAATGCGAGAATAAAATAGTTTAGAACATTAGCTAAGAATAACATAATGCGAGAATAAAATAGTTTAGAACATTACCTTATCATTCTCATTTCCAGATTCGATAACCCATAGTTTTCCTTCGTGGTGTCTCAAGAAAACAGCAGAATGGCCAGCATAAGCTCCTGATACCTATTTCTCTAAAGTCTCAAACCACCCCAGCGACCTCTAATTTTCTATAGTGAAGAAAACCTCTAGAATAAATATCATCAGTAGTAAGGTTGGTAACCCATGGCAGAGGACGTGTTTCTAATGAAGCACCCATATATTTCTTGAGAAAACTAATATTTGAGTGCGGTGAAGTATTTTTTACTGGCACAAGGATGAGTATATATGCTATATAGGTCAATATTTTCCTGCTCATGGTCTGGAAGAAGAAGAGCTTTAGTGCAATCAGCGAAAGGATGTTCAGAAGATCCCGAGTCATATGTTATGTTGAGAACCTTGTATGTAAAGTCTGAAATCAAGCCATGAGCCCACCAGTACTCAAACGTGCCAACATAGTCATGGTATTCATCGGCAACAACATTTCCAACCTAAAAAGAATATTTAGAGAAAATGACCTTGATAAAAACAAACCATGACTTAATATTGCATTAAACACTCGAAAAACTATCAACTACTATATCCCAAAAACCCTTGAAATTAATAATCGGGTTCTTGATTCCCTTGTTCCTCTGGTAGAAAAGTTGAGATAGTTATGGAACATAGTGCCCTTAACATGTGGAAGAAAAATAAAATTAGTATCTTATTATATAAAAAAGATAGATATTAGTAATTCATATGTTACAAAAATACTTGCATAACTTTATCCGGCAATGTAAAATTGTAATACCCTGAAAAATCCAAATCAATATTAGCACCATGTTTCAATCTCATGCATAGTATATCATGGTTATTTTATAGTTTTATGAGTAAGATAGAGGTATATTAAGGCTTCAAATAACTCCCAGCTATCAGACGAATCAAAACATTCCTTACCGATTGAATTCTTGGGAAGGATATTGCTATAGTCAACTTTAAATGAGCATATCTCTCATTGTACTACGAATTTTAAGCTCATGGACAACCAAAATATAGATAATTGAATTATATTTTCAATGATACCAATTTTTCCCAAATCTGATAGCGGAGTAAAAAGTTATATCCATTGTATTCTAGCATGTTAGCCTGAAAACTGAGTGATGACCTGTCTGACTGCTTATCATATTTCTGGCGACCTATCTGACGGCTTATCACATTTTTGATGACCTTTCTGATGGATTATCATATTTCTAATGAATTATCAGCTAATGCTGTCAAGCTTAGACATCAACCCATCAATTTCAGATCCTAGGTGACGACCTGGGCTGACGGGCTATCACAGACCTGACAGCTTATCAGCCCATGTCATCAGCTGATAATTTTAGAAACTGGGAAGTAATTTTGTAGGGGCATTTTGGTCTTTTCCCTCACTATAAACCTTACCCCCATGACATAAAACACTAAAAACATGTATTTAGCTATTGGTATTTAGTTTCAAAAACTCTTATTCAAGAACAACCTTAGGGTTTCTTCTTAATTAACTTCAAGAGCCCATCACACTCTCCACAAGATATTCAAGAATTAAGATTCCCAATCCAAGAACATACAAGAAAGGTCAATTTACTTTTAAGATTCAATGCCTAAGGTATGCGTAGTGTTCATTCATGGATTCCTTTCATCCATGAAGTCCAAGAACCCTCTTTTAAATTCTATATTATGTTATTTATGTGGTGAATGGATTATGTTCATGTTGTTGATGTTGAATGATTCTCAAGTTTTAATCTTTATGTATTTTTATGAATATATGATATCATATGAGTTGAAAACATGTAAATTTGGTTGTTCATGATGAATAATTTGTTGATTACACCTATCCCTAAGTTGTGCATGTAAGGTGTTTGATAAAGTGCCTAAAAGACTAGATGTCATGTATTATAGTTAAATTGTGACCTAAATGACAAATGCATGCTACACTCTTATGAAAATAATGACTTTTATGTTATTGTTACGCATCATAATTGTTGATGGAATGTTCATGAAACTAGATTGATGGACTTATGGCATGTTGTTATGTGCATTCCCTTCCATGTATAAGACTTTGAGAACTATGTGTAGTATGAAATTCCCAACTTATGGTATTTTGAATTATGAATATTGGTCATGTGTTCAAGAAGAGTAAAGTAATGTTTTGTTAGTTTCCTTTCATCGAGTCCTGGGGGTATTTTTACCCGATAATTTAGTTGTGTGCCTAGAGCCATGTCATGTTTCATGATACTCTAAATCAACCCATGATCCATAGAACTCAGTCAATCATGTGACTCAGCAAATCTCAGAAATCCTAGTAGTTCAGTAATCTCAGTGATTTTAGTATTCCAAGTAAAATCTCAGTAACTAAAGTACTCTCAGTCAGTCCTCAAACATCAATATATTTCGTCAGTCAACGAAACTCATTAAACTTAGTTTAGCTCTGCTAAACAATACCACTAGTACAGTTTAGCTAATTAGTTCAGTTCAACTAATCCGTTCAGTTCAGGTAATCAGCTCAGCTCAATTAATCAGTTCAGTGTCTTTTAGATGGGAATGGGATTCAGCAACGAGCGAGCCTAGCGATAGGGACTCACCCGATAGATAGGACTGAGATCCCTAGAAGCAATCCCTAAGTTTTAGAACTACGTAGCTAGTGTAGGTACGATATGTCACCCATTAGATAGGACTGACATACTCAGGGATCACCGTTAGCATATTTAAATATATAGGAATGATCCCAGGGGTCACCTGCTAGATTAGGACTGACTCCACAACAGTTGTCTTTACCAGTGGCGTGATACTGACACTCTTCCAACTGGGGTTACAGGTTGGACCCCAGACTAGCTAAAAAGGGGCATGTCGATTAGATGAATACATCCCACAGTTTTAGTTACAGAATTAGGACTGTCAGATATAGTCAATCGTTATCATTATCAATAGACTGTAGGATCACCCACTAGATAGGACTGACCTCAACTATGGTCAATCAGTATCAGTATCATCAGATTTAGAGATCACCCACTAGGTAGGACTGATATCAGACTAAGTCAAATCATCTTTATTATCATTATACTCAGAGATCATATGCTAGATAGGAGTGATCTTAGATTTAGTTACTCCATACAAAACGGAACTCAGATAGTTCCATCAAAAGTTAGACTGTCAGATATAGTCACTCAGTATCAGTTACATTGGTTATGCCGATCATCACAATCATATCAGTTATATCAGTTATCATAACTCACATTATCAGTATTCAATTTTAGGTCGGTTAGGCACAATCAATCAAAACAGTTCTTCATAATTTAAACTATCAAAAATAGTCATTCATCCATTCAGTATATCAGTATCAGTACACTCATGTTGTCAGCATTCAGACTCAGTAGTCAGTACACCATGAGTTTAGTTATAGTTACTTATGCATGTATGTATTCTAATATTCATATCAGTCAGCATTGTTCATGCATATAAACCCTTTGTATTTAGCTCACCTCACTCATATACTCAGTACATTTAGTCGTACTGATGTATTCATGCTATGGTGTTTTATTTTATGCGATAGGTTTAGAGGCACGAGTTCCAGAGCAGCAGTAGCATTGCAGATTTTAGCAGTCAGAGTTAGCAGTGAGCCCGCATTCTCTGAGGATATGATTACTACTTTATTACTTTAGTATTTCAATTTGGCTTTCAGTAGTTGGGAGTTAGTTGGAGACATGTTCCTTCCACTCCCTACTTTAGACAGTTAGAGGCTTTCAGACTAGATTACAAACTAGATTCAGACTTCAGTATTTTAATTTTGTTTTGGTATTGTGATACCACTTTATTTAGACATTGTTATTATTCAGATTACGTTCAGTATTGAACCTTATGGTCTTTCAGTTCATATTTCTGCATTTATATACATATATTATGTAGTGTACAGGTACAAATATCAGTCATGGGTTAGCTTGTGGTCCTTTGAGGTCATGAGCATCTTGTAGCATTTTGGTTTAAAAAATTAGGGCATTACAAAAATCTCTATGCTTGTACTGAGGAAACCTTTCAAACCACTTGACAAAAAACTAATAGGTATCTTCAGCGACAAATTGAAAGGCTGAGATTCCGCATTTAGCCTAAACAACATAATAGTTCCTGTTGCCCATAAAAGAAACCTTTTTGTACCCTCCATGGTGACTATTTTACTTGTTCTCATTTATCCATAAGAAAAGATACATACATTGTCTAAAACTGAAATAACTATTGGTCAACAATTGGCATAGACAATACCTATTAAAAGATGATGAAAATATTAGAGGGAGAACAAATTTTCTATTATTTATTTTTTCTCAATCTTGAATAATGGAACACACCTTGATCATCTCTCAGTGTGTAGACATAGTCAAATTTAAATGTCTTTTTTCTGGAGCTATACAGAGGAGATTTATCATTAGTTATTTTTCAGGTCTTCATAAACATCTCTTCCTCAATCGGAATGCTATTAATCAAAATCTAAGAAGCCAAAGATAACCTGTATGTCAGCACTCTAATCAGACTCCAACAAATTTTTAATGTTCATTCGGTTCATAAATATCTCTTCCTCTGTCGGAATACTGTTAATATTAGAGCTTTTAATAAGTTGTACTCCTATGGACATGGTGGAAAACTTTGGCCTCTTCACTGCAATCCCAGGTCCATTTTGAAGTTTCCCCTGAAATGTTTTTCAAATATGTGTCAAAATATCATTTTCTCAATACAATGAAGTAGATTATAGTCCATAAAGAAGCAATCATCAGCACAACCCATTTTATTATATTAATCAACATCAATTAAGAAAAAACCTCCTTCAGGTTCTAAACTCTTTAAAAAATAACTACTTGGTTATGCCATTTCTACCTTGCCAAAGGACGAGCAGAACCCCAAGGTATTTGGTTTTTTATGAATGGAGAAATCATGGATATAGAAGAAGGGCAAAACACTCTATATAGAAACCCTTATGGATATTAAGATTAATTTCTCCATCACAGTGTAAGAAAATGCCAATGCCAAAAAGGTATAATCAAGAAAAGTCATGGGCAGTGGAAAAGGAGGAAGATGGAGGGTTTTTATGGGTTAATGGTGCTTATTAATGACAAAAGATAATTAATGGGTTAATTAATTAGAAAAATAGATGATAATGAATTAAAATTGGAATAAAATAACTCAAAACACACAAAAAGATACGTAAATATGTTTGTTGATCATTGAGGTATGCCATATCAACAACCTCTAATGATAACCTAAAGGCTATGTAGGAACCGAAAATGGACATACAACACTATATTAAATGATGGAATCAACACATAGAAGAAAGGAGATGAAGAATTGCATAAAAAGTAAAGATAGATAATGAGACCCTTACTATCACCAATGATTAGCACAAGAATGTGTCTTAAACATTCAAACAAACCTCACCAATGATATTTCAAACTTACTCTTAGGTGAACCAAAGGAATTCACACTTCCCCAATAACACCTTTCTTGCCAAATGTTTAACACAAATGAAGAACCCTTCAATTGCATTCAACACTTAAGTTTCGAATTCTCTAAGCTAAAGGAAGAATAAGTTACAATCTAAAGAGTAATCTTTCAATATTCTTCAAAACTAATGAAAACAAGAACTCAAATGTCTATTTATACAATTACATAGTAAATGTCAAAAATACCCTTAATGAATAAGGAAAATGGGGTGCCTCTCGAGTGTCACTTTAATGTGTAAAATATCTTATATACCCTTCACTTGAGGTGCCTCTTTAGTGTAAAGGTTCTCCTCCCAGCTTCTCTTGAACAAGGCTTTACAAATGCTCCAAAAAGGCTTTATATCACTTGTCAATTCTGAAGCTTGAACCTTTGACAGTATCTTGTGCTCTTGCTGATTCTCATGCTTGTATCATCCTCTCTATCTTGAAAGGAATTTGTCCTTAAATTTGCACCTTGCAAAACCAAAGAGATGGAAAACAAGCACACAATCCTCATGGTATGAGGGTTAGCATTAGCCCCATAAGTTATATAATCATGCCAAGGGGGTACACTTTTGGTATACATACAACTATCCTCTGTTACAATCATGAAACACCTACCGCAAGCACCACAAAGAACACGACTAAGGCAAATATCATGGAATGAGAAACACAAGCCGAAACAAACATATATGGTACATATTTTCAAGGGAAGACAAATATTCAAAATTGGACATCTACGGCTTAGGAAGGTTCCCTTAACAACACATATTCTATTACTAACCATATTTCTATGAACATGATCACCATAAACCATACTACTATCAAGGCATTTATCAAACAAATTAAAAGGACCATATTCCTCATCAAGATCAACATTACAAGCATTTTCACTAACTTAAAGGTTTTTAATCACACTATTCTCATGTTCAAGTAGTGAGCTAATCTTAGGAGCACATGGTTCATTATACAAATCAAGAGAACTAACAAGGGAAGAAATATGCACATCTATATCAAGAAAACCCTAGACCACTTCATAAGTAATCACATGACAATAATTTAATCTCAAGAGAATGTAGGGGATAGTAACATTACCTCAGTTTGGACTAGGATAACCCACTCTTCCAAAGTTCTTAGCTAAGGGCGTCTTGAGGTCATTTTCATGTAAATATCCTTGTTGATTCTTCTTTGATAAGTTATGAGCTTGAACCTACAAATAAGAAGGATCAAATCTAGGTAAAATGCTAGCTTTTGGGTTAGGAAGTAACAAGGCACCTTTGTGGGCAAGTCCCACAATCAATTTTTCTTTTCCCCTTCCAAGCTCACAATCCAAGACCTCCCCTCCCCTTTACTTCTTTCCTTTCTCACCCAACTTCTTGGTTTTCTCTTGGATTTCAATCATACTAGATGGTGGAAGAGGGAGAAAGGTGAACTTTCTGCTACCATGCTCAAAGGTGTACCTATTAGACCTTTCATCATGTATAGTGTGCCTATCAAATTACCAAGGTATTCCCAATAATATGTGACATGCTTTCATAGGGATTAAATAACACATCACTTTATCATGATAATTCCCTACTTTGAAACTAATCACACATTGTCGTTTGACCTTTAATTCACCACACTTGTTTAACCATTAAAGCTTGTATAGATTCGGGTGAGGGATAGTGGATAGTTTCAAGTGGTCAACCAAGGTGACACTAACAATATTCAAACAACTTCTACTATCTATGATCATTGAGCTCATACTTCCTTTAATAAGGAACTTGGTATGAAATAGGTTCTCTCTTTGATCATCCAAGACCTTACTAAATAAAGTCCTTCTAACCACATATCTAGGGATATCACATTCCCCTTCATAAGGAAACACATCTTCTTCACTACCCTGGCCTTGAGTTTTGGGCTCTACAAACTCTTCATCTTGAGAGTTTTCATCATTCCCCTCTATTTCCAACTCAACTTCTTCACCAAGATAATACAACTTCCACTCTTTTAGGATCACATTATACCGGTTAGGACACTAACTTGCCCGATGACCCCAACCTTGACACTTAAAACATTGTACACCCTTAGAATGAGATGTAAAAATTGGTTTACCTTCAAGCTTTGGAGGATGGTGTTGGGAATCCTTGGTTATGGCTTGAGGAGGATCCATAGATTCCGAAACTATATCTCTTTCCTTGGACCAACCCATAAGAGTGTAGGGTGCCTTTGGCTTGTACCTTTCCTTATTATCCTTCTCAATTTTCATGGTCGTTTGAAAGACTACAACCACTGTTTCAAACTTATGAAGAGTCATATGAGAATACATGTCTTTGTTAATCCTACCTTGAAATGAATGATGTCATAGTGAACTTCCCCTCTATGATCAAGTTTCAAGATAAGTTGTTGGAATTCATCGTAGTAGGACATGACACTCTTGCTTCCTTACTTTAAATTATAGAGTTTGGCAAGAAGCTCATGTCTATATTGTTACGGGACATACCTCTCTCTCATTAGTCTCTTTAACTCTTCCTAAGGGGGTGGTTTGCCACCAATCAACATATCACCAAATCTCTTAGTAAAATCCCACCAAGTGTTTGCATATCCTTCAAAGTAAGAAATAGCATAAAAAATTTTCTTCTCTTCGAAAAGGTCATTCACTTGAAAAAGCTTTTCACAAAAAGATTCCCAAGCTAAGTACACTTCCGAATCACTCTTACCTTTGAAAATTGGAATGCCAACCTTGATTGAATTGATGCTAATGTCTTAGATTCCATGATAATTACCATGGCCATGCCTTTCCTCTTGTCCTGAATTCTCCCAAAAGGTCCTTTTTGATCATACCTTTCCCTTATTTCTTTCTCAAATCAATAGTCATCATTAGGAACCTCATAACTTTATGGCTCCCCTCTACCATAGTCTTCAAAAAAAAAGGGGTTGGTGGAGGTCTTGGGGTTTTTGTGGAGGGTTATAAGGCCTTTGGTCATTTTTATCTTGGATTTGTGGCATTGGATGTGGTGGAGGGTAACGTCTTTGATTCATGGGATTTACCATTCGGTAGTTAGCATTTTATGGAGGTGTTTGGTTATGTGGACGAATTGGTCTTTGGTCAAAAGAATTTGGCACTTGTAGATTCATATTTGGTGGTGGAGTTTGAGTTCAAAGTCCTTCTTGTTGGACTTGGCTCATTTAATGTTGTAGTGGCCTTTGTAGGTTTTTGGTTAGGAGAGGTTTGGGCTTGGTTTAGTGGCTGGTTTTGTGGCACTCTTGGAGGATAAAGCATTTGGTGGAGAGTTTCGGCTGTTATGGTCATAGAGGAGTTGTTGGCTTGAACACTTGAGGACACATGGTAGGGATTAGGAGTATAAGGTCGTGAGTTCCTTCTCCTTTCAACACAACAAGCCTTCCACTAATAGTGGACACCTCACCCTTCAATGATGTTATTTCGGTTTGCACCATGTATAACTTTTGGCTAATAGCCTCAATTCCGGCCATAATTGTCCCAAGCATGTTATTATCCAAGTTTTGGGTTTGTGAACCTTTGGGCTCCATGGTCAAGTGTACCTAACAAACAATCAAAAACCTACAAAAAACAAACAAATACGTTAGTTCAATAAACCTTACCACAGTCACACTCGGATCTTACCTCATACTTGGTCTCACAAGTGTTTAAAACTTGGGAATGCTTGGCAAGTGAATGAGTGGTGAATATGCTTTGGCCCGAAACCAATTTTTGTTTGATATGACTCAAATAAAACGATGTTCGGACTTGAACCAACAAACTACTACGAATTAAAAATGAGAAAAGCACATAAAAATCAAAGACATAAAATAAAAGAACTCTAGACTAATTACCAACCTAGTAGGAACTTAATAGCTTGCTAATTAGTTATAGAATTAACTATAAGAAACTAAAATAAAAAATTAGAAACTAGAAAAATCTACTTAGAACTTGATTTGGCCATTTACACTTGATGGTGTGGTACAATTTGATTGGACATTGATTTTCAAAACTTCAATCCCAAAATTTCTAACTCTCAGCCTAACACACTCTTGGGGGAAGAAGGATGATGATTTTAGGGGGAAATAACATGTTTTGGAGCCCTTTTCAAGCTCCAATTTGAATTAAAAACAATGGTCCCCCCCTTTGTACTTGGATTGTACTTGATTTTATACTTTGATTATTCCTTTGTTTCTTCTTTCTTTTGGATGACAATGAATATGCCAAGGAATATTCTTTCACAAACACCAAGTATACTCTCTTTCCATCCCTTTTTTAGATCAAATACACTCATTGAATATTCCTTTTTAGCAATACTTGATGAAGTAGAAGAACAAGATGAATATTTAAGAGTTGACTAAAGTTTGACCTTCACTCAAATGAACCCTAACCTTTAATTTTTTTAGAGATCTAGGTTCCTTAGGCCACTCAAATATCAACAAATAAAGCTCAACCAACACCCAAAATGTAAAACCCACATAGATCTAGAGCTTAGAAGCTTCAAAATGCCATATCCATGGAGGTCTTAGCTCAAACTCAAACAAATCTTGTTCCAAGAGTAAATCTAGATTCCCTAGATGCTAGAGAGAAAGGATATAGCACTATAAACCTTCAAAACACAATAAAAAATTATAGATCTAACTTGGAAATTTTGGATCTACAATAAGCAAAGCAAGATCTATCTTTTTTTTTGTGATTTTTCTTTGGACTTGACACTTTTTTTGTTGTAATTTTCTTAATAAGGACACTAAAACTAAAAATTAGGGTTGTAGAAACAACACTAAACAAGTCTCTGATACTAAATGATAACCTAAAGTCTATCTAGGAACCAAAAATGGACACACAATATTAGATTAAACGATGGAATCAATGCATAGAAGAAGGGAGATGAAGAAGAATTGCATAAAAAGTAAAGATAGATAATGAGACCCTTACTATAATTAATTATTAGCACAAGAATATGTCTCAAACATTCTAACACAACTTACCAATGGTCGTTCAAACCTCACTCTCAGGTGAACTAAATGAATTCACACTCTCTCAATCACACCTTTCTTGCAAAATAGTCAATACAAATGAAGAACCCTTCAATTGCATTCAACACTCAAGTTTTGGATTCTCTAAGCTAAAGGAACACTAAGTTACAATCTAAAGAGTAATCTTTCAATATTCTTCAAAACTAATGAAAACAATAGCTCAAATGTCTATTTCTACTATTACATAGTAAATGTCAAAAATACCCTTAATGAATAAGGAAAATGGGGCACCTCTTGAGTGTCAATTTAATGTGTAAAATGTCTTCTATACCCTTCACTTTAGGAACCTCTTGAGTGTAAAGGTTCTCCTCCTAGATTCTCTTTAACAAGGCTTCATAAATGCTCCAAAAAGGCCTTCCATCACTTGTCAATTTTGAAGCTTGGACCTTTGACAATATCTTGTGCTCTTGGTGCTTCGCATGCTTGTATCATCTAATGATACCTTTATATATGTGTGTATATATATATATGTAGAGAGAGAGAGAGAGAGAGAGAGAGAGTTAGTTAGATAGATAGATAAATAGATAGATAGATAGACAGATTACCATAATAATGACTAAGACTATTTTATCATGTGCTACATTCACATTTATTTGTAGAACCACAATTATCTGTCATCTTTCAGACTTATCATTTGTACAATCATAGTTAATTTTTATCATCTTTCAGACTTATATGCACAACTACCACATTCACATCAAGGAATGAAACAAATCAATAAAATGTGGTGGATTTAATGAATTTTTCTAAAAAATATATCATTTTCCTTTAGTCATCAATATACCATGTTGGGACTTGAACCCAACTTCTTAGCCATATAAAGCTGTATCAGCCATAATTCATAGGCACTTGAATTCACTTTCTTATCATCATGGTGCACTGTAGTTCAAACCGATATCATACCCTCAACCAATGTCAAAATAGACCAAAGTATAATAGGATCATTGAGAATTTAAAAATTAGTAGCAACAACAGAAAAAATAAATCACAAATTAAGCCAGGTGACAAACATAATTCTTCTTTTAAATAGAGTAACTAAATATGCATATTGATTCTAATGAGTATTTTAATCATGCTAATTTAATATTTTGTTAAAGCTTAAAATTGATCAGATTTCAACAAATAATATGAAAAAAACAATCAAAAATAATCATATAGCACAACTACAATAACTAAGTCAGAAAATTTAATATTTTGAAACTGTATATTTAGCCGTGTCAATTTCATGTGCCAATTTCATGAAAGCACTAGGAGAGAATAATTATGACTTTTACAGCTTGCATGTGTCCATGTCTAAGAAATAGAATTACATTACCTTTCAACAAATCAAATAAAACAAATAAATATAGAGTACAGATATCCAATCCCAACTAATATAGAATTAAAGTATAATTTGTAGAGATGTATAATCAAATTGTGTGCAAACTTACTTAACTAGAAATAATACTAACAATAATATACTACTATGAGAATTAGTACTAATAATGCAACTTCTTAATTTATCTGACATAGTTTATTTTTAACCATTGCTCTTCGCATTGATAACGTGTTTTAAAACTAAGACAAAAGATGAATATTATGAATAGTAAAGTAGACAAAAAATATTGAGAGAATACAAGAGATGAGATCTTTTCATTTTTTCAAATTCAAATGTACAAATGTTTCAAGTCTTTCAGTTCTCCTAGTGCATATAATATGAACCCTTATGTCTCTATTTATAGTGTCATATAGAGGCATGCAAGAAGTTATCATAAACACGAAATTAAACAAGAACAATATGGGGGAGGTTAAAGGGTTTGAGAGTTACACCCACAATGGTGTGAGATTAACTATACATCATGGAGAAGATGGGCGGGAGTGACTTAATTCCTAAGAGTTATTGACATTCTCCATAAATATATTATTTTATAATATTAGGGTTGTTTTTTTGGTTTATACACATTACTTATTTTTAGTGTAGTATTCTTAAAAGACATAAAACAATGAACTTTATAAAGGAATATTATTATTTATAGAAGTGAAATCAACTTTAGTTAATAAGATGTTAGCCGTTTGTTTGAAATACATTACCTTGAATGTTGTCGTAAAAATTTATTTATTAATATGAGGATTTGTGTTCTTTAATTCAAAGTTCTAACGTATTTTAGCAAAAAGTAAAAATAGTGTTTTTGAATTTTTTTTTATAAAATTTGCAACTCTTTTACAATCTTCAAATATTGTTATACTAAGTTTTATAAGGCCCGCGCAAAGTGGAGACCCAAACTCAAGTGATTCGATATTTATATAATAATATCAAATTTAAAATATATAAATTAATTATAACTCACAAAGATCATAAAATTTGATAAGTATTTCCATTTTTATGAATTTATGAGCATATAATGTCTTTAGCTATAGCTACAAATGTATTTGTTTGAATATCTTACTTTTCTTTTTTTGTTTCCTCGAGTCTTCTTGTATATGGTGGAAAATACATAATATTCTTATAATTTCACGTGGCAAGATTTTATGTTGGTTAAATATTGTGTTTTAAGCTTAATTTATATTAAATTAGGAAAAAGTTAAGCATGTTCATTAGTTCTTTATATGGATATGCTTAAAAATATTAATCCTCAATTAATCAAAAAAGATATTTTAAAAATACTTTGATCTTAATTGGTATCACGACCTTAATTTTTAACTTTATCAATAATTTTAACTTTCAGTATCTGAAATATATTATATTTTCAAAAGTAATGGATAAAATTGTCCACAATTTTTTAATTCAATTTCATAAAAAATAATTAGGAAATATATGAGAACCATATTTGTTTTAACAAAAATAAAATATACCTCATACAATTAATAAAATCTAGCATAAATAATTTCTTTGGGAGATGATTCATAAAGCATGATACATAATTAATTTACCAAAAAAATTAATTATTGGATATTTGATGTTTATATTTTGCAATCGACTTGATTAAATATTATGTAAGTAGGAGAAACATAATATTATGACAAAGCTTCTAAAAATGATTTATCGATTCGTTAAATAACAAGAGAATTTGAATACTTAAGCTGATCGACTATTTTCACATTTGTTGGTAAATATTTGACTTTCAGCTTTGTAAATTCCTCCCTAATTCTCCTTCCCCTATTCATGATTTTTTTTTTAAAAATTAATTAAACAATTGAAATTACAAAAAAAAAAGACAAAAATTCAATAATAGTTTCTCTGTTATAGCACACCAAGTGCAAAGGTCTATGCATGGCAAGAAATAAAATAAAGTAACTTCATCTTTATTAACTAAATACAAGAGCACACTAAGAAATTAACTAAAATTATTATAATATTCAAGTAGAGGTGTCTTGGTGTATGTTATTTATTGACTATGTAGTGCTTGTTGACAAGACTCGAGAGGAGTTGATAATAAGTTAGAGGTTTGGAGACAGATCCTAGATTCTAAAGAGTTTAGGTTGAGTAGGACTAAGATAGAGTAATTAGAGTACAAGTTCAGTGATTTGACATATGAGGTTGATGTGGTAGTGAAGTTGAATTTTCAGGCCATTCGAAAGAGAGATAGTTTCAAGTATCTTGGGTCTATGATTCAAGAGAATAAAAAGATTGATGAAAATATCATGCATCATATTGGTGCAGGGTGGTTGAAATTGAGGCTTACTTCGGGAGTCTTATGTGATAAGAAGGTTACTTCTATGTTTAAAGGTATGTTGTACAAAGTGACAGTCCAATCGACTATATTATATGGAGCGGGATGTTGGCCAATTAAGAACTGCCATATCCAAAAGTTGAAGGTCATGAAGATGAGATGTTGAGATGGATGTGTGGACTTGCTGGGAGAAATAAGTTTAGAAATGAGATTATTCAAGAAAAGTTGACGTGAATTCGACGAAAGATAAGATATGGGAAGTGAAGTTGAGATGGTTTGGGCATGCGATGAGGGAGAACATGAATTCCCCAGTATAGAGGTATGCGAGGATTCTTGGATGGTTTTAAATAGGGTAGAGGCAGGCCAAATAAATATTGGAGGAAAGTGATTAGGCGTGACATGGTACAATTACAACTTACAGAGGATATGACCCTTGATAAAAAGGTATGGAGAATGCGTATTAGGGTAGAGAGTTAGTGGGTAGGTGTGAGTACTTACTAGTAGAGATGAGTGCTTTATTTGGATATTTAACCTATTGTTATAGTGTTGTGAATGTGTTTTATAGTTTCTTATTCGTGGTGTATTAGGGATGATTGTGATTTTGGATAGGTCATTTATTGTATTACTCTGTGGGTGTCTTGTTTCTTCTATTATCTAGTGGTATGTTACCATATTTTGTGTTTGTTTTTATGTTCTATTCTTGGTATACTTTTATTTTTCATGAGCTTAAGGGCTATCAGAAATAGTGTAATACCCCAAAAATTAAAACCAATGTTAAAGTTATGTTCCAAGATCATGAAAAGTATCTTATAGTTCTTTGGAAGTTTACGAGTGAGTTTGACGCATATTAAAGTCTCAAATAACTCGAGCTATTAGATGAATCAAAATATTCCTTATCTATTGAATTTTTTAGAAGAATGTTTCTTTAGTCAACTTCCAACGAGCATACCTTTTGCTCTATTGAGAATTTTCCATCTCAAAACCCACCAAATGGTAGGAAATTGAATTATCTTTCCAATTATGTCAATTTTGCCTAAATACAATACTTGGGCGAGAAGTTATGACACTTTTAGTGTGAAACAGTAGCCTAACGGGATAAGGCCGCATCGCGGGGATTGCCGAAATCACATTTGTCATTTTCCAGTGTGTAGCTAATCACCGTGTCATGCCAAGGGGCATTTTTGAGGTCGTCACTTTTCAGTTAGGCACCGCAATTGGCATCTCATCGCGCCAAGGTTCCAGTTCGGAATTGTCCTTTTTCCAGTGGCTCAATGCAATAGCACCGCATCACACCAGAGGAAAAAATGGGAATTGTCATCTTTCTAGTGGTTCAACATGATAGCATCGCGTCGCTCCAGAGCCAAAAATCGAGATATCCAGTTCACGACTTAATTTTCCAATTATCATTTGGTCATTTCCCAAAGCCCCAAATTCATCCAAAACACGTTATTGCAACCCTAAAAGGGCATTATAAGCCCCATTACTCACAAATACTCTTCAAAAAATTAATCATCTCTCAAGAACAAAACCTTAGCCTTCAAGATTCAAGATGAAATCTCAAGAATTCACCATCAATTCTCACAAATTCAGAAATTAAGGTATGTTAAATATTCACCCATGAGTCCCTTCCACCCATGGAGTTCGAGTATCAAATTTTAAATTCAAATTTGTGATCTTTACAAGTTATTATGATTTTAATAGTGATTTTAACCATGAATTCCCATGAACTTTGTTTCTATACCTTGTTAACATAAAATTATTGTTGTTATTAAAACCCATATATTTAAAGGTTGTTGTTCACTGATTTAATTCATAATTAGTGATGTTGGTGTTGAAATGATGCTATTACTACATAATTTTAACTATTCCCATGCTTAGCTTAAACCTTGCATTGCAAGTGTTTGATGAAATGCTTACAAGAACGAATTTTGAACTATGCTTTCATATGATGTCCCCAAAGTTTTAGTACTATCTTGCTATTATTGCTATTGAGTCCTGGGGGTTATGAATACCTGAAAACATAACTGTTTACTTAGTCTCAGTATCTTCATAATAGTTTCAGAAATATGTTATGAGCATTATCAATTCAGTCAGTTATCATAATCAGTTAAACTTAGAACAGTCCAGTATTCCGAGTCAGTTTAGTTGGGAGTAGGATTTAGCACCGAGCGACTGCAGGGATGGAAACTTTCCTGTCAGATAGGAAGAGTCCTTAGTATCAGCCTCTGTACTCTAGAACTATGTAACCAACGTAAGATATGAGGAGTCACCCGTTAGTTTAGGCTTGACCACCTCGCAAGGGTCACCAATCAGTTTAGGCTTGACACCCTTAGTCCTTTGGGACAACATATTAGTGGATCCACACAGCCAGTGTTAATCCCTGTGGCACGGTACCGATACCCTTCCAACTGTGTTCATAGGTTGGACCTCAATTTACTCATATTAGGGCATGTCGGTTAGATGACAGCTCCCATAGTCTTAGTCTAGTAATCAGTCCAGTGATTCAGTTTCAGTTTTTACTTGACCATAACATACATATATCAGTTATTCATGTATCATTACTTAGTATTTTAATTTACAGATTATATTCAGAACATGTTTTATGCTTGGTCATGCAGTTTCAGTATTTACAAATTTTGTACTTTTTATCCAGTACTTCATGCTATTCATTCAGTCAGTTATTACTACTATACATGAAACTATGCCTATCATCCTACCTCATTTAGCATACCAGTATATTTTAAGTACTGATCACATACTCTTTTCTTGAGCTATGATGTATCATATCATAGGTTTGGATGCTCAGTTCTCGGATCGCACATAGATCTTCCAGATTATCAGCGTAGTAGTGGTGAGTTCTCATATTTCGACGATAGAGTATATTTATTTTCATAATTTCAGTTCAATGGTTAGATGGAGTTAGTTGGGGCCTGTCCCATTAACTCTTATTCAGTCAGTTTAGAGACTTTTAGACACTTAAGACAGTCAGTTAGTTTATCTTTATTTTATCAGTTTCAGGCAGTTATTTTCAGATAGTTGTTGTTTTCCTGATTCATGATTCAGAAATGATTTATTATTTAAAACCTTATGGCATCTTTAGATATTTCGTATATGTTATTTTTTTATTATTATTCAGTACTCACAACAGGTACCAGCTCATGTGTTAGCTTGTGGTCCATCAAGACCGTAAGTGCTATGTCGTTCCCAGGGTGTACTCTCGGGGCATTACAAAATAACCTCTTTACTTTATCTTAGGTAGTTGTATGGACAACGTACACTTTACCCTCCCCAAACCCTACTTTGTGGAAATGCACTAGGTATATTGTTGTTATTGGTATTCTCTTATATACACATATATATGTGTATATATATATATATATAGATATGTATATATATATATATATACTTACACTAGTTGCATAGGGTGCATGCTAAGCCCGGACCCAGACAGTGTTAGTACTCGTGGCACAGTACTGACATCTTTCTAACTAGCGTTATAGGTTGGACTCCAATTAGCTCAGATTAGGGCATGTTGGTTACATGATACCTCCCACAGTCTCAGTTTAGTATTCAGAGTATGTCAGTTCAGGTTTGCATGACCAAGTATACAGTTACTTAGTTATTCAGATACCAGTCATTCGGTTATACAAATTAGATACCTTTCATTCAGTTATACAGATTATTTCAGTATATGTTTATGCTTGGTCTTGTATTCTTATCTATTACTTGTTCATGCATTCATACTAAGTTTTCTTATGCATTTCAGCCAACCCTCATCTCATATACCAGTACATTCAAAGTACTAACCATATACTTTTTTGGTGCTATGTTGTCTTATAACATAGGTTCGGATTCTCAGTTTCCTAACCGTTCTTAGATAGCTCAGCATTACTCAACTATAGTAGTGGTGAGTCCTCATCAATTGAGAACATGATATATTTATTTCAGTTATTTCAGTATTCCCTTATGTTCAGTCAGTTAGTGTTAGTTGGGATTTTTTCCCATTAACTCTTCATGATGTTTAGAGGCTTTCAGACAATCAGTTAGATAGTTAGTCAGTTATTTCAGTATTACCAGTTATTTTAGATAGACAATTTGGTTTCTAGTATTTTATCAAATATTTTAGATATGTTTTGATACATATTCCAGTATTCAGTTTTATAGTACCTTATCAGTGTATCTTCTGCTCATGTATTATATTACTATTTTACTTAGTGCTCACAGCAGGTACCAACTCATGGGTTAGCTTGTGGTCACTTATGACCTTAAGTACCGTTGTCATGATAAGGGGGTAGTCTCGGGTCATGAAACCCAACTTCTAACTCGAGACCTGACTTGACTCCTAACTCGAGACTCGACTCAAATACTCGATCCTAGGTCTGAACCCAACTCCCAAATTGAGATCCAACCTTGACTCCCGACCTTGGCACTGACTCGAGACCTGACCCCAACTCCTGAATTGAGACCTGGTTTCGAATCTAGACTCGAGTTCCAACCCCAACATCCGAATCAAGACCCAACACTTATTCTCAACTTAAGACCCAACCCCAAAACTTAACCCAAGACCCAACCCTAACTTTCAACTCGAGAAGAACCCTAACTCTTAAGCCCGAGCCCCAAATTAAGGTCTAACCATAACTTTTAACTCGGGAACAAACCCTGGCCTCGATCCAAGACCCGACCTCCACTCTTAACTTGAGATGAGACCTCAACTCCTGATCTTAACTCTTAACTGAAGGCCCAACCTTGAATTTTGACCTGAGACCAGACTTTGGCATCTGACCTAAGACCCCGACTCCCAAATTGAGACCTAACCCTGACTCTCGACTTGAGACCCAACATAAACTCCTAACCTAAGATCCAACCCTAACTCTCGACTTGGGACCCGGCCGTAACTCCCAACATGAGACCTGAGTCTAACTCTTGATTCAAGGACCGACTATGGTACTCAACTTAGACTCCTGATCCAGGACCTGACTCCGACTCCTAACTCGACACTCGAACCTGACTTTCTACTTAATACTGACCTCAATTTCTGGCCCTAGCACTCAACCCTGAGATGTGACTAGACACCTGAACCTTACTCACGATCTAAGATCTAACCTTAACTTTTGATTTGAGACCCAACCCTGACTCCTGACTCGAGACTCGAGACTCGACCGTAGTAACCAAACCTAACTCTTGACTCAATACTCTACCCTAGTACCCAACCCAAGACCCAACCCCAAGACCCAATTTTGAAATCAACCTTAATATTTAACGTATGGCCCAACCGCGGCTCTCGTCCTAAGATTTGACCTCAACTCCTAACACTGATTCTCAAGTCCAGGATCAAGAGTCAAGGTCGGGAGTTGGATCCCGTATTAGTGTCAAAAACTGGTACTCGAGACTTGGTTTAGGGTGGAAAGTTGAGGTGAGGTTGAAAGAGAGGTTTTAAAAATATTTTCCTTACTTTTTCAAGGGAAGTCATTTTCCTTAAATTTGAGAAAAATAAGTTGATTTGGAAAATAATTTCCAAAATATTTAGGTCAACCAACCATGAGAAAATTGGAAAACATTTTCTGGAAAGTGTTTTCCTTTTCCTTCATCCAAACACATACTGAATTCTTTCAATTGATTCTTTGGAATGACCTCTGAATTCTATGAAGTTTTCTACTCAAAGAGGGTATGACTAACTATAGAGTGATGACTTCATAAGATGCTTGATAAAATGGTAATTTAGGTGGTAGCTACTTAAAGGCCTTGAATTATTTCCTGTGAACATATAAGGATCCAATTTAGAATTAGTCGGCTTTTCTTTTCTTTAGCTATGAACATATAAGGACCCAATTTAGAATTAGTTGGCTTTTCTTTTCTTTAGCCATGATGTTCCTTAATTGTATAGTTTATGGTAGCGTCTCCCAGTTTTTCTGAGAACATAGCTAACTATAAATTCCTTTTAATTGGTAGAGACCTCTTTATCTTAGTCACCAATCTGATGGCTGAGTGTCTCAGACAATCTTAAAAGGGAGGGACACGTTATATATATAGTTTGTGGAATTAGCTTTGGAAAAAAACAAGATAAATTTCTTGAATTCATAAATGGTACTATATAACAATTATCAGCTCGACGACATATTCAAAAATTATACATTTTCTCTGGTTATGATACTACTAATATATGTTCAAACAATATCAACAAATCGAAGAAACTTGAGCCAAGTTAGCATTTTAAACTGAAAATTCTTGGGGACATTGAAGTTTGAATATTATTGATCATTAATAAACTGATCTAATTCTATGAATCATAAGAATTTTGTACTTAAGTCGGATCATTTGAACCATTACTAGTTCAATTAATGAACTTGTAGACCAGTCATTAAGTTATGAGTTCTTGAATCTAGAATGATAACAATTGAGTCTTACACACATTTTTCATTCAAGAAAATTACCTTTTAGGCTTGTTATACAGGAACTTGTTCAAAAATGCCTTAATGAAAGGAACATAGGAGTATGCCACTAGGTATTTGATCAAGTAGGACTATATAGTTCCTATAGAACCTATCACTAAAATACCCTTAGAGAGGGAGATAAGGCTAAACTTAATGAAAAGGGTTTTTGTATTGGGAAAAGGACATGGGCTGACCATTTTAATAAAAAAATGACCACAATTTGAAAAACTGGACAAGCTGTAGCGAGTTAGCTAAATTAATTCCCCTTTTTAGCCATTTGGCCCAATTTGGCACATGCAGTTTCTATACTCAATTGATACACTTTTATATCAAATTGATACACTTTTATACTATATTGATACACTTTTTAAAAAAAGAGAAAGGAAATTCTATGCAATCACATGCAGCCCCTATACTCAATTGATACTCTTTTATTCCACATTAATACACTTTTATGCTACATTGATACACTTGCAGTGTTCATATACTCAATTGATACTCTCTTATACTAGATTGATACATTTTTAGAATGCATGTAAAAACTATATTGAGTCGTATAAAATATGTATCTAAATAATAATTGTAGTTAAAAATTGTATATAATGTGTATAAAAATGCTATAATTATTATATAGAATATGTATATGTATAGAAACTGTATCATTATTATATATAAATATATATCTTTAACAATTATATTATATTAAAAGTATATCATATTGTATTTTATTGTATAAATAATTAAAATTAAACAAAACAAATAGTATGTTATTTTAATAATGTTGGTGAATGCAAAATTATCTGAAAAAAAGAAATTACTCGATTGTTTAAAAAGAATAAAAAAGAGTAGAATCTTTAAAAAATAGTAGAAATATATATATATATATATATATCACTTAAAAAGATTGTCATATAAATGGTTTAGAATAAAAATTATAAATCTACCTAAAAGTTCAGTTGAATTGTCCAACGACTACTTTGACTTTTGAAAGTGAGATGGACTAAACTTTGCATTATTAACAAAGAAAAGGAGCCAAAAAAATATGGGCCTATTAAAGATGAAAAGTCAGCCAATACACAAAACGGAAAGGACCGAATTGTGATGTAGAATTGAGGGGAATACCTGTGCCCATCCCTTATTGGCTATTTACTGGGTTTTTAAATTTTGGTGCTAGTTTTGTGGAATTATTTTAGTTTTAGGTATTATTTTTGTACCTTTCCCTTTTGTATACAATACAAAAGAGAAAAAATTGAGTCCAATAAGATACAATATACCAATAATATAATGTGCATTACAAAACTAATTGATCTACTCAAATTTAAAAGAAAAATGGGAGAGGACGTAGAAACTACTACATTTCTAGAATTCACACAAAATACTACTTATATTTCTTAAATTGTCACGACCCAAATCGAGGCCCTGGCCGCGACGAGCATCCAAAACCATGAAGGCCCAGGCACCCCTTTCTATCTGGCAATCATGAACACCATTCATATCCAATAAGGAATAAAAATATGGAAAGTAAATAAACGGAATCAAGGTCATGTTCTGTCTTCAATTTAACAATATGGAAAGAAATTCGTAAATGTCTAGACAACATCTACTTCAGTATGCAAAATCTCTAATACATCAAAATTTAACAACTTGTCTGAAATTGGGACAAGGCCCCTAGTCGGACCTAAAACCAAAATGAAATAACAATGTTATAAAAATAGGCCTTCTAAAATAAAGAAGGCTCACCAGTTGTACACTTCTATCTGATAAATCTATGGCTTAGCGGGCCACTGGATTGAGCCTCAGACGCTGAAATATAGAGGGTCAATACAAATGTACTGGTATGCAGAGCAATCCAAAATAATGTATTTTTATACAACATAAGTGAGAGAAATTAGTAAATAGTTTATATATGATTAATGAAAAACACATGGGCATATTTAAGAGACTTTGAACAATTATCTAAAATCCATGATTCACTCTTTGTCTTACTTCTGAGTTAGGTGGTATACCCTACAACTCTACAACTCCACGGGCTATATGGAATCTACCTTAACTTGGTAGCTAAGCTCTCAACCCAAGTTTGCCGCAAGGGTTGAAATCTCTATCTCTAATACGCCAAAGGGCACTATGATAATGTATGGTTCCTCTTGGGGACATAATAAACCCGTATCGGCAAAACATGATTTTGGGATAGGAGTTATCTGAACTCAAGACTTCTTCGGGAAACCACCTAACTCTCTTTAAGCCCATTTTTAACTCTTTAAGACATGTATTCTCTGAAAGAAAAATCTGAAAATTTTACTCTGTTATGGCATTTATCTGATTGGTATCGTTATACCAAGACTTGAAAGTCATATACCTAAGCCATAAAATTCCAAGTTCCAGTCTCTTCATTCAAAATATAAAGTTTGAACCACCATATCATTCAAACAGTTCAAGAGAATTCATATTTCAAAACATATTTAAATTATGCAAAAACTCTCTTTTTTCAATATTTCATCAAACATGTGGTGGTCAAGTATTTTGTAACAAACCATGCAATCTGTTTAAAACATCACTTTTCATTTTACATTAGCAAGAATCACCCTCTCTTTAGTTCATATCAAAAATCAAGGCTTAAACAATAGTAAAGACATTTTAATAATGCTTCTCAATATGCAATTGAACAATTTATAACATATGAAAACAAGAGGCTTTACAACATAAGAGGGATTTTAATTATTCATCCTCTCAACTCAACATTAGAACTCAAAAATGCATACATACTTATATACGTGTACAAATCTAATTTACGGGAAGGCCTCAAGACCAAAACTTTATCATTAAAAGGATTTCACAATGCACAATCGTAAATGTAAATTCAAAACCCATTACAAATTCATGATTTCTCAATATTTAAATATTATCAAAATGATTTCACTATGCCCATGTAGTTTAGAAAACCCCCACATATCGTAGATTACTTAATTTAAAGAGTAGAACTCTAATCTTGATTTATTTCTTGGAAATCTTGGATTGAAAGACTTAAATTCTTGCCTTGAAGGAAAACCCTATTTTTTTTTGTTCTTGAGAGTAGAGAGGATTGAGATGTGTTTAAAACTGATAATAAATGGATTATAACGTGTTTTGACTGATTTAAATTATGTGGGAGAATTTTAGGGTGAGGAAAATACCAAAATACCCCTAAGAAAACCCAAAAAGTTGTAGAACTTTATCAATTGATGGCCAAGGTTGATGGACCATGACTCAGGTGATAGGCCGTCACCTTGATCGTCACTTTGGAGATGGATTTTACTACTTTTTTTCCTAGGCTGACGACTTGGCCTGATGGGCCGTCACCTAGTTGATAGGTCGTCAGTCTTGTCATCATATTTTAGCAGACAGATACTTCGAAGAAAAATTAGCATAACTTTCTACTTCAATACCAAATTAAGGTGAAACCAGTTGCATTGAAAAAAAGACTCAAAGACCGTTCATTTGGTATATAGTAGGCCCTCTAAATCATTATATACAAGAAGTTATGGTCAATGAAAGTTGACCTAAGTTTAGACGTTTATCAAAACTTAATGGATAGAAGAGTTTTCAACTCATCTTTGAGTTTGTGGATTTTTGTGTAACAACCTGTATTTCTCTAGCATAATCTATGTCCCAGTACATGATTATTCATATAGGAAATTTTTGAAACACTCATTATTTTTTAGTTTAGAGACTGCCATTTCTTAGGAAATTTAATTAGTTTACCAACGATATAGAATTCGCCCAAATTCGATAACCGGGTAAGAAGTTATGGCAATTTTAAGTTTTAGTTGCAAAGCCCCATCATTTTAACTTCTAGCGCATCGTGAAGTAGGACAATCTCCTAATTGGAAAAAATCCAGTGAGGTTCTGCTATCCTGGCGTGTCGTGCCATAAGTTAATTTGACATTTATCGATTTTAAGTGTGACTCTGCGATCATGGCGCATCGCGGAGCAAGCCAATTTCCCATTTGTCAATTTCCAGTGGGCCTCCGTGATCAAGGCGCATCACTGAGATGGCCAAATTGGCATCCAAAGGCTTACCGCGATGGTGGTGCATCACGACATTAGTCCAGGTCCCAGTTGTCCCTTTTTCATTGGCTTGGCGCGATAGTGGCACGTCACGCCAAGGACAAAAATTGGGATTTCAATTTCCAGCTTGTGTTTTTAAATTAGTTTAAGGGTATTTGGGTAACACAAAATTTAACCCTAATTGACTTAAATACTCATCATTATTCACTTTCTCTCAAATTAAAACTCCCCTCTTTCAAGAACAAGAAACCCTAGATCTCAAGAATCAAGGTTAAATCTCAAGAACTCTCTATCAATCCTTCCAAATTCATTATCCCAAGTATGTTAGATGTTGATCCATGGAGCCCAAGCAACCTTTTTAGATTATAAAATTGTGATCTATCCAAGTTGTTGTGTTTTAAATTGGGATTTCATCCATGAATCATCATGAACTATGATTCTATACCATGTTACCTCAAAATTATTGTTATTATTCAATCCTCTATGTTTTAATATTATTATTTTATGAATTAAACCATAATTTAATGATATTATGATGAATTCATGCTATTCCTACAAGTTCCATGACATTCCTATGATTGTTTTAAAACCATGATCTATAAGTGTTTGATAAAATGCCTACAAGAGTGATTTATTTAATAAGAGCCTTCATATTTTGGCCTTCAAGCTTTAGTATGTTTACAATATTGTTTTTTTGAGTCCTGGGGGTATTGAATACCCAAAAACCATAGTTGTTTATTTAGTCTAGCCTTAGTACATTATAGAATAGTCTTTAGATTATATTATGAGCATTATCAGAATAGTTAGATATCAATTATTCAATACAGAATAGTCTAGTATCTCAATGTCTTTTAGTTAGGAGTAGGATTTAGCACCGAGTGAGTTTAGGGATGGAGGCTTCCCATTCAGATAGGTAGAGTCATTAGTAGAAGTCCCTATAGTTCAGAACTACATAGCCTATGTACGATATGAGTAGTCACCTGTCAGACTAGGCTTGACTATCTCGCAGGGGTCACCCATCAGTTCAAACTTGACACCCTTAGTATTTTGGACATTATATTAGTTTAGTGGATCCACACAATCATTGTTAGTACCCGTGGCATGGTATTAACACCCTTTATGCTGGGGTTACAGGTTGGACCCCGATTAGCTTAAATTGGGGAATGTCGGTTAGATGATCCACCCACAGTCTCAAATATAGTATCAGTTACAGTCCAAGCTTATTTATTCAGTCTTAGTGTTGTTGGACCAAAGCATACATATTTTAGTTATTTTAGTATATCTGTTTATAGATTTTACTCAGTTCATGTTATATGCTTGGTCATGCATCCACAATATTTATAGATTGTCCTACATTTTCAGTATCTATAGATTTCATGCTCTTTATTCAGTACTCCATGCTTCACATGTATGTCTAGTTAATTATTATAATTTATATTTATGAGCCCATGTGTAAGACCCCGCAAAGTTCTCTCATAGTTTGAGCCTTAGAGTGTTTTAAGTGAAGTGTAATTCCGGCCTTAGAAGATCGAGAAGTGAATTCCAAAGTGGTAAATATTTTAAATCGTGTAGAATTTTTGTCGATAACAAATTTACCCAAATCCGACACTCGGGCAAAGAGTTAGAGATATTTTAGTGAGACAGTGTGCCACTTAGCACTTTAGCGTATCCCAGAGCCAGCCAAAATAGAAATTGTCAAATTCCTATGAGACTCCACGATTCCATCGCATCGTGTGTCTTTCCAATTTGTAACCAAGATGGAAACGCAATTTCCACGTCGCTCCAAGACTCAGTTTCCCAATTGCTTAATTTCCAGTAAAATGGCGTGATTATGGCGCATTGCGCCAGCACATAAACTCAGGATTTTTCTAGTTCCAGATTTTAATTCCAAGGGCAAAAAAGGGTCTTTTACTAACCCCTACTATATGTAATACCCCGTACTTTTACTAGAAAATTTCATCTCAAGAATGTCTAGTATTAGCTTCTAAATTGAATGATAGTTATTCCTTGAGGAATTTTTAATATTTTCACTTTTTGTCATTTGGAAAATTCAATAAGATTTCCATCGATATAAGATTCACCCAAATCCGCTAACTGAGTCAGAAGTTACGACTATTTTAATTTCCCGTTGTAAAACAATGCCATATTAGTTAGTGGCGCGCCGCGTCACAAGAGGAAATTACATTTAGCAAATTCCATTATGGGTCCGTGATTATGGTGCATCGCGCCAGGGCCGAAAGTCAGAATTGTCCTTTTTCAGTGTCTTAGCGCATTTCTTTCGTATGGCGCCAAAGTTCCAGGTCGCAAAAGAAGGGGCGACATGATGGGTCTGTGTCGCACCAATCCTCAGTTTTTGAATTATCAAATTCTAGTGACACGGAACGATAGCGCCACATCGCTCTAGGGGCCCAGTTTGGGAAAAATTATTAAAATTAAATGACGCATCCAGGGTTAAAGGGTGAACTTCACACCCTTATTTAAGCCTTTTAACACATGATTCAGCTACTTTTCACCTAAAATACACTCTCTTCTCTCAAGTTTATCTCAATAACAAGCTAGGGTTTTCATTGAAGATCCAATTTCAAGAAATTTTCACCGTTAATCTTCACGAAACCACGAACTAAGGTATGCATAGTGTTTATTCATGGACTCCTTCCGTCCATGTAGCCCAAGAATATCTTTTCTAAATCTAAGTTTATGGATTTCTTTATGAATTTCAAGTTGGGTTAGTTTTATTTATGTGGAGAATGATCAATTAAATTCAAATCGATGTTAGGTAATCAATTTTATATGGAATTGATTTGTATAGATGTATATTCACATGAACCTAAGAATGGAACCTAGGATAATGAAATTAGAGATGAATCATGATGATTAATTGTTGGTTAATGTTATGTATATGTGTTCTGCCTACCATGTGTTTGATTAAATGCCTAGATGAAGGAACAATGCCCAACTAGTATGATATCATAAAATCCTCATGTATGTACAAGTCATGCCTATCACATGTTTTGATGGAATGCTTTTATAAATGTAATATGGATTATGATGTTAGTTATATGTTCAAGCAAGTTATGCTTGGTCAGTTTCCTTCCATCGAGTCCTGGGGGTGCTTGTACCCAAAACATTAGCTATGTACTTAGAGCCATGTCATGTTTTCACGACATTCTCAGTTAAGCCATGATCCTTAGACTTCAGACAATCTTATGACTCAGAAAATCTCCATGATCTCATGAACTCAGTCAGCTGTCAGATATCAGTAGTATTCTATCAGTTAATGGAATTTAGTAACTCAGTCCATGTTTAGTTTAGTAAATTATATTCAGTGTCCATTCAGATGGGAGTAGAAATTAACACCGAGTGAACCCAAGGATGGGGACACACACTATCAGATAAGGGTGTGATCATTAGCAGTCATCCTTGCAATTTAGAACTATATAGCCAAAATAGGTTGAGACATCAACACTGTCGATGAGGGTTGATGAGGTGGAGAAGCACTATTAGATAAGGGCTCCACCATTCTCGTATAGAGGACACTATCAGATGAGGTAGCCCACTGCTTGTCTTTACCGGTGGCACGGTATTGACATCCTTCTAATTAGGGTTATAGATTGGACCCCAACTCATCCATAATGGTGTATCAGGGGCATGTCGATTAGATAACTATTTCCCACATTTTCATGTTATAGAATCAGGACTGTCAGATACAGTCAACTCAGCTATAGTACAAAACTCAAATAGTTCTATCAGATTTAGGACTGTCAGATACAGTCAACTCAGATACAATATGGAACTCAGATAGTTCCATTAGATTCAGGACTGTAAGATATAATCACTCATGTTATCAGTTATATTCTGATTCAGTAATCATGTTATCACATTATTAGTGTCAGTTGTTATGTCTCATGTATGTATTCTCACGCTCATGATAGTTAGTTAGTTATTATCATTGTTCATGCATATGAACCCCATGTATTCACCCTACCCCACATACATACCAGTACATTCAAAGTACTGATGCATTTGCGCTATGGTGTCTTATACCATATAAGTTTAGAGACACGAGCTCTATATCAGCAGTAGATTCCAGTTTTAGCAGTCAGAGTTAGAAGTGAGTCCTCATCATTCAAAGAGATGATTATTTCTCTATTATCTCATTAATTAAATTATTAGTTAGATAGTTAGGGACATGTCCCATCAACCCTTTTCTTTCACAATTCAGTCAGTTAGAGGCTTTCTAGACTATCATATTTCAGACTTCAGTATGTTCAGTTTTATTTTTGGTATTCTATTACCCCACATAGATGTTATATTATTCTAATTATGGTCATTTTTGAACCATACGGCCTTTCAGTTCATGTTTTCGTATTATTTAGTATTTTATACAATATACAGGTCCATATATCAGTCATAGTTTAGCTTATGGTTATTCGGGGTCATATGCATCGTGTAGCATTTTGGGTACCAGATTCGGGGTATTACAAAATTTGTATCAAAGTTAGGTTCATAGAGTCCTAGGAAGTCTGAATGCCGCATCTAGTAAAATGTTGAACATGGGTGTGTTACGCGCCACATTTATGTGTAAGAGGCTATGAGATACTTAGGAATATTTTCCCTTCTTTCAGTATTCATGTCGTGCCAGTGAGCATAATCACAAGTCAATCTCTTAGTCTAATCTGCTTCTTCTCTTTATTTCAGAATATGCCTCCTAAGAGAAGAAATTAGTCAGCCCCTCAGACCGAAGAACCTTTGGGCTATCTTGTTTCTCATGCGGAGTTCAGGACCGCATTTACCACTCTTGCTCAGTCAGTAGCTACCCATAATGAGCGTCCAACTGTTATTTCGTCCAACCCAGTGGCCAACTCAGCTGCAACTAGGATTTGGGACTTCACCCGAATGAATTCTCCATCCATCTACGGGTCTAAAGTAGATGAACACCCTTAGGAATTCATTGATCAAGTTTAAAAAGTGACAGACATCATGGAGGTGACTACTGTTGAGAGTGTTGAGTTAGTCGCATACTAATTCCAGGATGTGGCTCATACTTGGTTCAAAGAGTAGAAGTCAGAAAGGTCAGATGATGTAGGTCCTATAGAGTGGGAGGAGTCTGTCACTACATTCTTAGATAGATTCTTTCCCCAAGAGCTTAGAGAGGCTAAGGTACTAGAATTCATCAACCTCAAGCAGGAAAATATAACAGTGACAGAGTATTCTCTAAAGTTTACTCAATTCGCCAGATATGCCCCTTATGTGGTTGCAGACGGCAGAGCCAAGATGAGTAAGTTTTCTTCAGGGGTAAATAATAGCGTGGTTAATGAGTGTAGATCCACCATGCTAAATATTGACATGACTTTAGCCAAACTTATGACTTATGCCAACAGATAGAGTAATAGAATATTAAGTAGAGAGAAAAATAGAATAAGAAAGCTAGGACAGGTAGTTTTAACTTTGCCGAGCCTAAGTCAGAAGGAGGAAACCGTTCTTATATTTGTCCTAAGTCATTAGTTCTGGCTCCTTCATCAGCCAGTGCTCCAGCTCCTAAGTGTAGAGATAGAGTGCCAGGCTCTAAGTCTCAGGGTAGTGTCAGCAATGCCCGAACTAATCCCTTTTGTTTTACTTGTGGTAAGAACCACAAGGGTGCTTGCAGAGTGGGCAGGGATGTCTATTTTGGTTGTTGCAAGCCAGGCCACAGAGTCATAGACTGCCCTCAGTCAGGTTATCAGAGTTATCTCAACTCCTCAGCTCAGTCCAATTGCCTGAATCAGCAGGGTGCCACCATCAGTGCTACTAGTGGGCAACGCCCAAATAGACTATATGCTCTTCAGACCCGATAAGATTAGGAAAATTCTCCTAATGTAGTTACTGGTACGTTATAGATCTTTTATGTGTATATTTATGCTTTGCAAGATCCAGGAGCTTTTTTGCCTTTTGTTACTCCCTATATAGCAGGCGATTTTAGAATCAACCCCGAAATCCTAGCAGAGCCCTTTTCAGTCTCTACCCCAGTGGTTAAAACCATCATAGCCTGGTGGGTATATAGGAACTGCCCAGTTATGATATTTCAGAAAGTCACTTCAGCTGACTTAGTCAAATTAGAGATGACTAATTTTGATGCCCTTGTCAGCATGGATTGGCTTTATTCCTGCTATGCCACAGTCGACTGCAGAAACAAAATAGTCCTATTTTAGTTTCTGAATGAACCCATCCTTGAGTGGAAGAGTAGTACTTCAGCGTTTAGAGGTCAGCTTGTTTCCTACCTTCAGGCATAGAAAATAATATCTAGAGAATGTGCCTATCATTTTATTTGATTTAAGGACACTAGTTCTGAAACTCCCAGCCTTGAATCAATTCCAGTTGTAGGTGAATATTCAGATATCTTTCCCGAAGATCTTCCAGGAATTCCTCCCATAAGGGAAATAGACTTCAGTATTGATCTTCTTCCAATTACTCTGCTTATATCCACTTCTCCAAAAAGAATGGCACCAACAGAACTCAGAGAACTAAAAGAACAATTCAAGGATCTCTTAGATAAAGGATTCATTAGGCCTAGCATTTCCCTGTGGGGCGCTCCAGTATTATTCATGCACAAAAAAGATGGTTCTTTTAGAATGTGTGTAGACTACCATCAACTCAATTAGGTCATGGTCAAGAACAAGTATCCTCTTTCTAGAATCGATGGCTTATTTGACCAATTATAGGGTGCCAGTTATTTGTCTAAGACAGATCTCAGATCTGGCTATCATCAGCTCAGAGTTAGGGAATGTGACATTTCGAAAATAGCTTTCTATACTCGGTATGGTCACTTTGAATTCTTAGTCATGTCATTTGGTCTTACTAATGCCCCAACAACTTTCATGGACTTGATGAACCGTGTGTTCAAGCAGTACTTGGACATGTTCATCATAGTCTTCATAGATGATATTCTGTTCTATTCCCACAGTGAGCGTGATCATGCAAACCATCTTAGAACAGTACTTCAGACTCTCAGAGATCATCAGCTATTTACCAAAATTAGTAAGTGAAAATTTTGGCTAAGGTTAGTAGAATTCCTTGGACACATCATTTTCGGTGTTGGCATTATAGTTGATCCTCAAAAGACCAAAATAGTAAGAAACTGGCCACGACCTATCTCTCCATCAGATATTAGGAGTTTCTTGGGTTTGGCTAGCTATTACAGATGGTTTGTTGAGGGATTTTTATTTATTGCATCCCCTATGTCCAGATTGACTCAGAAAAAAGTCAAGTTTTAATGGTCAGACCCTTGCGAGAAGAGTTTTTAGGAGTTGAAGACTTGATTTACCTCAGCCCCAGTTGTAGCTCTTTTAGATGGTTTAGATGGGTTTGTGGGGTATTGTGATGCATCCAGAATAGGTTTGGGTTATGTCCTCATACAGCATGGTAAGGTCATAGCCTAGGCCTCTAGACAGGTTAAACCCCATGAGAGGAATTATCCTACTCATGATCTTGAGTTAGCAGCCGTAGTATTTGCCTTACAAATTTGGAGGCATTATCTATACAGTGTTCATGTAGATGTGTTCACATATCATAAGAGTCTTCAGTAAGTCTTTTCTCAGAAAGATCTCAATCTTCGTCAAAAAAGGTGGTTAGAGCTCTTGAAAGATTATGACATGAGTGTCCTCTATCATACGGGTAAGGCCAACATAGTGTCCGATGCTCTTAGTAAACTATCCATGGGTAGTGTTACTCATGTTGAGGACAGTAAGAAGAAATTAGCTCAGGAAGTCCATCAGCTTTCCAGACTAGGTGTTTGCTTAGTCAATATAGATGAGGATGATATATGGGTTCAAAGTAGTTTAGAATCATCTCTAATTTCTGAGGTAAAAGAAAAGCAAGATAGAGATCCCAACCTTGTTAAGTTGAAAGAGTCAGTTCAGGATCAAAAAATAAAGGTTTCCTCCCAAGAGAGAGATGGTGTTTTGCGTTGTCAGGGTTGTCTCTATTTTTTAGGTATAGATGAATTAAGGAAGCGAATTCTTCCAGAAGTGCATGGTGCGTGCTACTATATTCATCCAGGGGCCACAAAGATGTACTGCAACTTGCGGGAAATCTATTAGTAGAGTGGGATAAAGAGATACTTTGCAGAGCTTGTGGCTAAGTGCTCTACATGTCAACAAGTTAAGATAAAGCATCAGAAGCCTAGTGGATCCATGCGGGAGTTCAGTATTCCTACTTGGAATTGGGAAGTTGTGAACATGGACTTCATGATAGGTTTGCCTCAAACTCATCATCAGCATGATTCAATCTGGATCATTGTAGACAGAATGACCAAATTAGCTCATTTTCTTCCATTTCATACCTCTTATTCAGCCAGGATTATGCCAAACTCTATATCAAGAAGTTGGTTAGATTACACGGTATTCCGTTTTCCATTATCTCAGACAGAGGTACCCAATTCACCTCTTATTTTTGGAAAGCATTCTAAAAGGGTCTCGGTACCTAAGTTCATCTTAGTACAACCTTTCATCCTCAGACATATGGTCAAGTAGAAAGGAACATTCAGACGTTAGAAGATATGCTTAGGGCTTGTGCAATAGATTTTAAGGAAAGTTGGAATGACCACTTACCTTTGATTGAGTTTGCATACAACAGCAACTATCATTCCAGAATTCAAATGGCTCTATTCGAAGCTCTCTATGGTAGGAGATGAAGATCTCCAATTGGTTGGTTCAAAGTTAGTGAGGACTCAGTCATAGGTCCTGACTTAGTATTCGACGCCTTAGAAAAAGTCTAGTAAATCAGAGAAAGACTCTGGGCTTCTCACAGCCGGCAGAAGTCTTATGCAGATGTTCGTAGAAAAGATCTCGAGTTTCAGGTTGGTGATAATGTATATCTAAATATATCTCCTATGAAGGAAGTGAAGAGATTCGGAAAGAACGGAATGCTCAGTCCCCGATATATCGGTCCCTTCAAGATTCTCAGTTGTTTTGGCAAGGTAGCTTATGAGCTTAAATTGCCTTCAGATCTAGGCTCAGTTCATTTAGTCTTTCATGTCTCTTTGGTCAAGAAGTGCATAGGTGACCCCTCAGTTGTAGTCCCTATTCAGAGAATTGATGTTCAGAACAGTCTCTCTTATGAAGAGATTTCAGTCAAAATCTTAGACTATCAGACTCGTAGATTGAGGAACAAAGAAGTTCCTCTAGTTAAAGTTCTTTGGCGAAATCAGTCCATCGAGAGAGCTACTTGGGAGGCAGAAGCAGACATGCATACCAAGTATCCTCACCTCTTCTTCGCCAACTCAGATCAAGCTCAAGGTAATAGTTCTCCTTAAGCTTACTCAGTTTTATGTTCAGTGTTCATCACAAACTTAGTATGCAGTTTCATGCTTATGTTCCCATTATAAACTTGGTATCAAGTACCATTGCATTTTGAGTCATGAACTCATATATCAGTTCAGTTATGTAATTATGCATTAGACATGCATACTTATTGTGAGAAACTTAGTTCTTTAGAACACTCAGTCATGCATTCATGAGTCAGTTACAAATACATCAGATATGCATGTTCAGTATTATACATTCAGCTTGTCAGTCATGTTAGTCATGAGATAATGTTTTATTTATTCATGTTCAGCATGTATGTAAGTTATCTTTTCTTCCCTCTCAGTTAGTCTCATTCGAGGATGGATGTTATCAAGGGGGAGATATTGTAATACCCTATACTTTTCCTAGAAAATTTTATCTCAAGAATGTCTAGTATTATATTCTAAATTGAATGATGGTTATTCTATGAGGATTTTTAAAGATTTTCACTTTTTGTCATATGGGAAATTTAATAAGCTTTCCATCAATATAAGATTCACCTAAATTCGATAACCGATTCAGAAGTTATGACTATTTTAAGTTCCCATCATCAAACAATGCCATATTAGTCAGTGGCGCATCACGCCACAAGAGGAAATGGCATTTGGAAAATTCCAGTATGGGTTCGCGATTATGGCGCATCGCGCCAGGGCCCAAATTAAGAATTGTCCTTTTCCAGTGTCTGAGAGTGATTTTCTTCATTTCCAACCAAAGTTTCAGGTCACAAAAAAGGGGAAACGTGATGGCTCTGTATCGCACCAACCGTTAGTTTCCCAATTGTAGAATTCTAGTGACATGGCGCGATAGCGCCGCGTCACTCCATGGGCCCAGTTTGGGAAAATTTACTGAAATTGAATGATGAGTCCAGGGTTAAAAGGGTAAACTTCCCACCCCTATTTAAGCCCTTTAACACATGATTCAACCACTTTTCACACAAAATACACTCTCTTCTCTCAAGTTTCTCTCAAGCACAAGCTAGGGTTTTCATAGAAGATCTAATTTCAAGAAAGTTTCATCGTCAATCTTCACGAAACCACGAACTACGGTATGTATAGTATTTATTCATGAACTCCTTTTTTCCATGAAGCCTAAGAATCTCTTTTTTAAGTTTAAGTTTATGGATTTCTTTATGAATTTCATGTTGGATTAGTTTTGTTTATGTTGAGGATGATCAATTGAATTCAAATCCATATTGGGTGATCAATTTTATGTGGAATTGATTTGTATAGATGTATATTTATGTAAACCTATGAATAAACCCTAGGATGATACAATTAGAGATTAATCAAGATGATTAATTATTGTAGAATGTTGTCTACATGTGCTATGCCTACCATGTGTTTGATTAAATACCTAGATGAAGGAACAATGCCCAACTAGTATGATATCATAAAATTCCCATATATGTACAAGTTATGCCTATCACATGTTTTGTTGGAATACTCCTATAAATGTATTATGGATTATGATGTTAGTTATATATTTAAGTAAGTTATGCTTGGTCAGTTTCCTTCTATCGAGTCCTGGGGGTATTTATATCCGAAACATTAGTTTTATTCTTAGAGCCATGCCATGTTTACACGATACTCTCAGTTAAGTCATGATCCTTAGACTTTAGATAGTCTTATGACTCAGGAAATCTCCATAATCTCATGAACTCAGTCAGTTGTCAGATATCAGTATTATTCTGTCAGTCAATGAAATTTAGTAACTTTGTCCATGTTCAGTTTAGAAAATCATGTTCAGTGTCCATTCAGATGGGAGTAGAAATTAGCATCAAGTGAACCCAAGGATGGGGACACACACTATCAGACGAGGGTGTGATCTTTAGCAGTCATCCTTACATTCCAAATCTATGTAGCTGGCATAGGTTAAGACATCAACACTGTCAATGAGGGTTGATGAGGTGGATAAACATTGTTAGATAAGGGCCCCACCATTCTCGTACAAGGGACACTATCAGATGAGGGTCGCCTACAGCTTGTCCTTACTGGTGGCATGGTATTGACACCCTTTTAATTGGTGTTATAGATTAGACCCCAACTCAGCCATAATGGTGTATCAGGGGCATGTTGGTTAGATAACTACTTCCCACAGTTTCATGTTATAGAATTAGGACTGTCAGATATAGTCAACTTAGATGCAGTATAGAACTCAGATAGTTCTATCAGATTCAGGACTGTCAGATACAGTCAGCTCAGATATAGTATGGAACTCAGATAGTTCTATCAGATTCAGGACTGTTAGATACAGTCACTCATGTTATCAGTTATATGTAGATTCATTAATCATGTTATCAGAGTATTAGTGTCTGTTGTTATGTGTCATGCATGTATTCTCATGCTTATGATAGTTAGTCAGTTATTATCATTATTTATGTATATGAATCCCATGCATTAAGCCTACCCCACATGCATACCAGTACATTCAAAGTGCTGATGCATTTGCGCTATGGTGTCTTATACTTTAGGTTTAGAGACATGAGTTCCAGATCAGTAGTAGATTCCAGTTTCAGTAGTTAGAGTTAGAAGTGAGTCCTCATCATTTGAGGACACGATTATTTCTATATTATCTCATTAATTAGTTTATTATTTGGATTTATTTAGGAACATGTCCCATCAACTCCTTACTCAGATGTTCAGTCAGTTAGAGGCATTCTAGACTATTATGTTTTAGACTTTAGTATGTTCATCTTTGTTTTGGGTATTCTATTACCCCACACAGATTTTATCTTATTCGAATTATGTTCAGTTTTGAACCTTACAGTCTTTTAGTTCATGTTTCTATATTATTTAGTATTTTAGGCAGTATACATATCCAGATATCAGTCATGGGTTAGCTTGTGGTCCTTCGGGGTCATGAGCACTGTGTAGCATTTCGGGTACTAGATTCGGGGTGTTACACTATATATATAATCTTTAACATGAGATTCAACATATTTACACCCAAATATTATTGGTTTCTCTCAATTTTCTTCAAGAACAAGACCTAGGGTTTCTAATCCAAGACCTAATTCATCAACATTCCTCCGTAAATCTTCCAAGAATCATATAACAAGGTATTAGATGTTGATTCTTGGGTTCCACCTAAGAAGTTCAAGAATCCTTTTCTAAATTCAAAGATCTTATATTTATGAGTTTTCATGATTCATGTGAATTGAAATTGAAGTTCAAGTTATTATTGAGTTTTAATTCATGATTTAGACTACCAATTTCAAGAGTTGATTCTAGTATGTGATGAATTGTCTGATGTTCATGATAAACCCTCTTCAAGTTGCATGATATTGATGTATTTATAATGATTAAGTATAGAATCTATGGTTTAACCAAATCATGCTCCCCATATATTTGATAAAATGCTTATGTGAAGGAATTAGAGCCATTATAGCATGTTGACTAGAAATCCCCAAAACGTGTGTAAGTTCATGCATATCAAGTGTTTGTTGAAAAGCCTTAGTGAATGAATTGTCACATGTTAGCATGAAATTCTCTAATTATGTGCTCTTCAATACATGTAAAATGTCTGTTGTAAGACCTTGTTGAATGGAGTATGAGCCAGTAGCATGTCTCCCTATACTATTACATGTTTATGATTTCCAAGTGCTTGAAGAGATGTTTTAATAATTGTAATGGTGAATGAAAGTCCATGCTCATGATTATTTAAGATGGTTATGTTTTACTTTTATGTTATCGAGTCCTAGGGGTATTTATACTCTACAAATTAGTTGCTGTCTAGAGCCATGTTAGTTTTCACGATAGTCTTAGTCAAGCCACAATTCTTAGAACTCAGTCAGTTACAGAATTTAGTACTCTCAGACAGTTGTAGAACTTAAGAGATCTTAGGAAGTCCATCAGCTTACCTCACTAGGTGTCCATTTACTCAATTCAGCAGAAGGTAGTGTATGGGTGCAGAGTAGCTCAGAGTCATCTCTAGTTTTCGAGGTGAAGGAAAAGTAGGATAGAGATCCCAGTCTAGTTAAGTTGAAATAATCAGTAAGATTTTAGAAAGTGGGGGTTTTCTCCAAAGGGGGAGATGGTGTTTTGCGTTGTCAGGGTAGATTGGTTATGCCTGGTGTAGAAGAGTTGGGGAAACAAATTCTTGCAGAAGCACATGGTGTGCGTTACTCTATTTATCCTGGGGCCACTAAGATGTATTGCAATTTACGAGAGATCTATTGGTGGAGTGGGATGAAAAGAGATATTGTAGAGTTTGTAGCTAAGTGCTCTATATGCCAACAATTTAATATTGAGCACTAAAAACCTAGTGGGTCCTTGCAGGAGTTTAGTATTCCCATATAGAAATGAGAGGAAGTGAACACGGACTTTGTGATAGGTTTGCCTCGTACCCGTCATCAACATGACTCTATTTGCGTTATCGTAGACAGGATGACCATATCATCTCATTTCTTTCCAGTCCATACCTCTTACTCACCCGAGGACTATGCTAATCTCTATCTTAAAGAGTTGGTTAGGTTTCATAGTGTTCCTTTATCTATTATCTCAGATAGAGGTACTCAGTTTACCCCTCATTTCTGGGAAGCATTCCAAAAGGGTCTTGGTACCCAATCCACCTAAGTACAGCTAAAACCCTCAAACACACGATCAAGCAGAATGAACCATTCAGACTCTAGAGGATATGCTGAGAGCATGCATTATTGATTTCAAGGGTATTTGGGATGACCATTTTCCTTTGATTGAATTCACATATAATAACAGCTATCATTCCTGTATCCATATGGCTCCACTTGAGGCTCTCTATGATAGGAGATGTAGATCTCCAATTGGTTGGTTTGAAGTAGGTGAGGCCACAGTAGTAGATCCTGGCTTGGTATTTGATGTGTTAGAGAAGGTTAAGCTGATTAGAGAAAGGCTTAGGGCTTCCCAGAGTCGACAGAAATCTTATGCAGACATGAGGAGAAAAGATCTCAAGTTTGAGGTCGATGATCTTATGTTCTTAAAAATCTCCCCCATGAAGGGAGTGAGGAGAGTCGACATGAAAGGGAAACTCAGTCCCCGATATGTCGGTCCCTTCATAATCCTCAGTTATTTCGAAAAGGTTGCTTACAAGCTAGAGTTTCCTTCTGATTTAGCCTCGGTACACCTAGTGTTCTATGTCTCATTGTTGAAAAAGTGTATTGGTGATCCCGCTGTAGTTGTTCCCTTAGAAAGTGTAGATATTCAGAACATCTTTCCTTTAAGGAAGTTCCAGTCGAAATTCTTGATCATCAAGTTTGTAGACTAAGGAACAAAGAAGTTCCACTAGTCAAAGTTATTTGGCGGAATTAGTCCGTTGAGGGAGCTACTTGGGAAGCAGAGGTAGATATGCGGACCAAGTACCCTCATATCTACTCCACAAATCTAAATTCAGTATAAGGTACCAAATCTACTTAAGATTTTTCTCTATCATGCTCAGTTTCAGTTGTACATCATGTTCATGCCAGTGGTGCATTCATAAATAAGTTTAGTCATGCATTCCATGCATCAGACATGCATATTCAGTGTGTCAGCTTAGTCCATAAGTTTCCTCAGCTTAACCAATTTCATTCGGGGACAAATGATCCCAAATGGGAGATATTCTAACACCTCGTATTTCCCTAGCATCATCTAAGTTCCAGTGTATAAGTATTCGTATAGGAAATTTTTGAAACAATCATTATTTTTCAGTTTATGCCATTACATAGGAAATTTAATTAGCTTTCCAACGATATAAAATTTGACCAAATCCAATAATGGGTAAGAAGTTATGGCGATATTAAGATTCAATCACAAAACCCCATCATTTTAACTTCTAGCGCATTGCAGAGTAGGACAATATCTTAATTGGCAAAAATCCAGTGAGGATCCACGATCCTAGCACATCATGCCATAGGTTCATTTGACATTTGTCTATTTCTAATGTGACTCCGCAATCATGGCGCATTGCGGAGTAGGCCATATTCCCGTTTGTTAATTTCCAGTGGGCCTCCACGATCATGGCGCATCACGAAGAAGGCCAAATTGGTATCCATAGGCTTACCTCGATGGTGGTGCATCACAGCATTGGTCCAGGTCCCAATAGTCCCTTTTACAGAGGCTTGATGCAATAGTGGCGCATCGCACCTAGGCCAAAAATTGGGATTTTAGTTTCCATCTTGTGTTTTTAAATTCATTTAAGGGTATTTGGGTCTTCTTCCTAAGTCCTCAACTTTCCATAAGCACAAAATTTAACCCCTAATTGACCTAAATAATCATAATTATTCACTTTCTCTCAAATTAAAACTCCCCTCTTTCAAGAACAAGAAACCCTAGATCTCAAGAATCCAGGTCAAATCCCAAGAACTCTCCATCAATCCTTCCAAATTCATCATCCCAGGTATGTTAGATTTTAATCCATGGATCCCTTTTATCCATGGAGCCCAAACAACCTTTTTAAATTATAAAATTGTGATCTTTCCAACTTCTTGTGTTTTAAATTGTGATTTCACCCATGAATCTCCATGAACTATGATTCTATACCATGTTACCATGAAATTATTATTATTATTTTATCCTCCATGTTTTAATATTATTATTTATGGAATTAAAGCATGATTTAATGCTATTATGATGAATTCATGTTATTCCTACAAGTTCTATGACATTTGTATGATTGTTTTAAAACCATGAACTACAAGCATTTGAAAAAATGCCTACAAGAGTGATTTATTTAATAAGAGCCTTCATGTTTTGGTGTTCAAGCTTTAGTGTTTTTACAGTATTGTTGTTTTGAGTCCTGGGGGTATTGAATACCCAGAAACCATAGTTGTTTATTTAGTTTAGCCTTATTACACTACAAAATAGTCATATATCAGTTATTCAATGCAAAAATAGTCTAGTATGTCAGTGTCTTTTAGTTGGGAATATGATTTAGCACTGAGCGAGTGTAGGGATGGCAGCTTCCCCATCAAATAGGTAGAATTATTAGTAGCAGCCCCTATACTCAAGAACTATGTAGCTAGTGTAGGATATGAGTAGTTACCCATCAGATTTTAGTATTTTCATCAGATTCATAATTCAGTAGTTATTTCATTATTAAAATCTTATCCCATTTTAGTTATTCTTCTACATTCATGAATATATTATTCAGTGCTAATAGCAGGTACCAACTCATGGGTTAGCTTGTGGTCTCTCAGGACCGTAAGCACCCTGTAATAACTAGGGGATACTCTCGGGTTATTACAAACTTGGTGTAAAAGACTAAGGTTTTAAAGTGTCCTAGGAAATCTGAAAGCCATTTCGAGTAGAGTCTTGTGCATGGGTGTATAGCGTGCCATACTTATGGACGAGAGGCTATAATGTATTTAGGAAAAAGTTTTTCTTCTTTCAAGTATTCATGTCGTACGAGTGAGCATGAGCTTATGTTAAACTCTCTGTCTAATCTACTTCTTCCTTCCATTTAGAGAACATGCCTCCCAAGAAGAACGGAAGAAGAACAGGAACTCAGCCAGCCCCTCAGCCTGTCCAAGCAGATCCTCTAGACTAGCATGTCTCTCACACAGAATGAAAAGCTGCGTTCACTACTCTAGCAAACTCCGTAGTAGCATAAAATGAATGACTAATCACTGTCCTGGGCAACCCAGTGGCCAATACTGCTGCAACTAGAATTCGAGATTTCAACCAGATGAATCCTCTTTCTTTCACGGGATCCAAGTCTGAAGATTATCCACAGGAATTGTTAGCTATGGTTTTGAAGGTCACAGATGCTATAGGGGTGACATCTTGTCTAAGTGCCAAGTTGGTTGCATATCAATTACAGGATGTATCACATACTTGGTTTAAGTAGTGGAAAGTTAATAGAGGTGTTGATGTAGGGCCTCTAGAATGGAAATAGTTTACCACAAATTTCTTGGACAGATTCTTTCGATTAGAGTTGAGGGAGGGCCAAAGTGTTAGAATTTATTAATTTGAAGCAACGAAGCATGAGTGTGAGAAAGTATTCTCTCAAGTTCATTCAGCTAGCTAGATATGCTCCTCATGTGGTAGCTGACAGTAGGTCCAAAATGAGTAAGTTTGTATCTGGCGTGTCTGATAGTATGGTTAAGAAGTGTAGGACGGTAATGCTGATTAGTGAGATGGAATTTTCTAGATTGATGGTCCATTCTCAATAGATAGAGGAGCAAAAGATTGAGGAAAGAGAAAGAGGAAACAAGAGAGATAAGACAGGTAGTTTTAATTTCAATCAGCCAAATTCAGAAGGTGGAAATTGTCCTCAGTTTCATTAGAGGTCTTCAGCCCCAATACCTTCTTCAGCTAGTTCCCCAGTACCCAAATTCAAAAATGATAATAGGTATAGGGAACTAAGAACTAATTCCCAGGTTAGTGTTAGCAGTGCTTGTACCAATCCTTTATGTCAGAAGTGTGGCAGACACCATCAGGGTGAGTGTATAACGGGTAGTGATGGGTGCTTCGGGTATGGCAATCCAGGCCATTGGATTTGGGAGTGTTGGGTAGTTGATTAGAAAGGTTGGGATGCGCACCAACAGGGCCAGTCCCATTAATTGTCAGTTCCATGCGGTCATCTAACTCAGTAGGGTGCCGCTCCCCGTACTACTAGTGGTCAGCGACTGAATAGATTATATGCTCTTCAGTCCTACAAAGATCAGGAAAATTCTTCTGACGAAGTTACTGGTATGTTGCAGGTCTTTCACTTATATGTTTATGCTTTACTAGACCTTGGAGCTTATCTTTCTTTTGTAACTCTACATATAGCCGTCAATTTTGGAGTTAGTCCCGAATCTCTAGTAGAGCCCTTTTCAGTGTCTACCCCATTAGGCATTTCCATTGTAGAAAGATAGGAATACAGGAACTATTCGGGCATAATATCTTAAAAAGTTACCTCAGTTGATCTTGTGTTGTTAGAGATGACAGATTTTGATGTCATTCTCAGCATGGATTGGCTCCACTCATGCTATGCCTTAGTTGATTGTAGAAACAAAATTATTCATTTTTAGTTCCCAAATGTACCAGTCCTAGATTGGAAGGGTAGTACTACAACTCATAGGGGTAATTGATCTCATACCTTAGAGCCAGAAAGATGATATCCAAGGGATGCGTCTTCCATCTTGTACAAGTCAAAGACTCAAACTCAGAAACTCCTACTCTTGAGCCAGTCCCTGTAGTAATTGAATTCTCAGATGAATTTCCTAAAGATCTTCCCAGAGTTCCTCCTAAATGGGAAATCGACTTTGGACTAGACCTTCTCCCAAATACTCAGCCTATATCTATTCCGCCATACAGAATGGCTCCAGAAGAACTCAAAGAGTTAAAAGAACAATTAAAGGATCTCCAAGATAAGGGATTCATAAGACCCAGTGTCTCCCCGTGGGACACACCTGTTCTATTCGTGTATAAGAAAGATAATGCTCTCAAAATACGCATAGACTACACTCAGTTGAACAAGGTCACAGTCAAGAATAAATATCCACTTCCTAGAATCGAAGACTTATTTGACCAACTTCAGTGTGCCAGTTACTTTTCCAAGATGGACTTCAGATCAGGCTATCATCAAGTTAGAGTCAGAGAATGTGATATTCTGAAAATAGCTTTTCGAACTCGATACGGTCACTTCAAATTTCTAGTCATGTCCTTTGGTTTATGAATGCCTCAGCATCCTTCATGAACTTGATGAAACAAGTATTCAAGAAGTACTTGGACATGATCGTCATAGTATTCATTGATGACATTCTTGTTTAATCCCATAGGGAAAACGATCATGCAGACCACTTCAAAGTAGTTCTTTAGACTCTTAGAGCCCATCAATTGTTTGCTAAATTCAGTAAGTGTAAATTCTGGATAAGATCAGTAGCTTTTCTTGACCAAATTATTTTCGGTGATGGCATTGGAGTTGATCCTCAAAAGACCAAAGCGGTGAGAAACTGGCCTAGACCTATCTCTCCATCAGATATTAGGAGTTTCTTGGGTTTAGCTGGCTATTACCGTTAGTTTGTTGAAGGTTTTTTTTCTATTGCATACCCCATGTACTGATTGACTTAAAACAAAGTTAAGTTTCAGTGGTCAGATTCATGCAAGAAGAGTTTTCAGGAGTTGAAGACTCGACTCACCTCAGCCCCAGTCTTGACTCTACCAGATGGTTCAGATGGTTTTGTTGTGTACTGTGATGCATCTAGGATAGGTTTAGATTGTGCCCTAAAGTAGAGAGGTAAGGTCATAGCCTATTCCTCCAGACAGCTTAAACCCCATGAGAAGAATTACCCTTCTCATGATCTTGAGTTAGCAGCTATAGTGTTTTCCTTAAAGATTTAGAGGCATTACTTGTATGGGGTGCACGTAGATGTGTTCATAGATCACAAAAGCCTTTAGTATGTGTTCTCTCAAAACGATTTGAATTTGTATTAGAGAAGATGGTTAGAGTTATTGAAAGATTATGACATGAGTATTTTGTATCATCCGGGCAAGGCAAATGTAGTGGCTGATGCTCTCAGTAGAATGTCTATGGGTATTTAATTAGACTATTCAGATTTCAATATTTTCATCAGATTAATAATTAAATAGTTATTTCATTATTAAAACCTTATGACATTTCAGTTATTCTTCCGCATTTAAGAATATATTATTCAGTGCTCACAGCAGGTACCAGCTCTTGGGTTAGCTTGTGGTCTCTCGGGATCGTAAGCACCTTGTAACGACTAGGGGGTAGTCTCGGGTCATTACATTTTTTGACCTCAATTTATATTCAAAAGTATTCACACACTATAGGATTGATCATCACACATATATTAATAAAGAATCATTGGGTTCGGGTCTATATGCGTTGAAAGGATGGTTCAAACTTTAGTCTAAATTTGTGGGGTATTACATTATCTCCCCCGTGAGATCATTTGTCGCCGAATAATAGGTAGGGACTTTTGAAGCTCTAAAAGTGTAGAATAAAGAACATAAAATCGTATTGAACATTTTTCCTCAACAAATATGTGAAGGCACCCACCGAGCTTCATGATAACCCCTAGGGAAAATGTGTGAGCACGAAACATGAGATAACAAAACTTGACATAGACATGGTCTTGGCATGTGTTTTATGGCACATGATCAAAACATTTTAAGATATGAATTTTCCTGAGAATCCTCAACCTGATTAAGATCGGTACAAGACATGAGATGAGATTTTTGCGGGAAAGAAGAATAGAAACATTCTCCACCTTACGAGATACAACTAAAAGACTTAAACTTAGAGACGCTATTTTGTCTATGCCCCAAACAATAAATAACACGCCTCATCATTTCCAACTTACAATTCTCCCAATTCATATCTAACCACACGAGTTTGAGTCCCACTGCATAGTATTTTTATGTTGAAGCCTAATTTGGACTGAAGAGGTGCTAGCTTTATCTACGAGACCGTGTACTCTATACCCTATTAAGAAAATTACCTCACCTTTTCACCACCATCAAACACACTTGAGTTTTAAATCAACGAGCACCAACCACATAACCCCTTGGTTTGCGTTTTCATCAATCATAACATTCTAACCTATCATAACTACACCCACTTCATGGATCCCTCTAATAAGACCAGCCAATTCAATCATTCTTACTAAGATTTTTGCAACATAACTCCTTCTTAACTATTTCACGTACGAAAGTTCATCTCCTTTTCCCCCTTGTCCTATAGCTTTATCTCAAGAAATCACATAAAAATTCTCACCTTCAAGAACATCTACTCTACCCCTAACACATTACTACGATTCCACAACCACCATCATACCAACATACGGAGGGTCATTGAGGGACCCAAGCATAAACATCATGAATGGAATTAACACTTTTCAGACCATAACTTATACTTATTGCACTACTTAAGTAGCGACACGAGGTGAAAATACGATAGAATAGATAGAAAGTGCTTCATATATCAAGTGTCCAGATCATAAGTAAAGAGTCGTTCGACACAAACACAATACAGCATAGTTTCCTTAAGACAGACCACAATGAGAAATATGGATGCACATATCATGAGGTATATGTCATAAAGCCAAAATTTATGTAGTTAATAACTAAGTCAACGATTTTCACTTAAAACACTGATCCTCATTTAAAGAACTAAAATTTTCCATAAGTTTGCATAAACTTTATTACTTTGACTAATCCTGGCATAAAATGAATCGGTAGAATGTGAAAAACATAGTTTCTTCGAATCAAGAATTATCTAAGACATGGACTTTTATGGATCATGAGCAACATAACATAAAGCTTGAATACATTGAATTTTGGATCACTGAGGGATATTATTGCTTCTAGTTTGGAGGCCGAAACATGACATAATTTACATAAAGAGCTCAAACCTTAGACATAGGTAGGACTTAAATACATAAGACAGTGGTAGATGTCCATTCAATTTGAAGTAGAAGGAGCTTGCTTGAATAGGAATTGATTTATCATGATTCTTACTTGAAACTTGACACCACGAGAAAATTCGGGGACTACTTTAATCCATCATCTCCCCCTTAGACCAATGTCATACACCTAGACTTGCTAACATAACCTCACACCAAAATCTATAGCCACAATTGTCAACACAAAAGAGACATCACCATATACTTAAACTCTAAACTCTCCCTGATGAACTATACTCTTAAGGCCTTGCTTTCCAAAAATGCTTCTCTTAACTTTCGTTAACCTTTATTTCCATCAATCTACAACTTCCACTCTCATAAGTGTACGCATCCACACTCCATATCACAAAGAAGGGTATCAATATACACATGAACACAAACTCCCCTCAATAATTTTTTTAAGGACACTAAATTCTTTCTAGGACATTCCCCTCTAGGGACACTAATCGTAATTTCCTCTAACAACAAAGTCACCAACTTATGACTACCATTATCATGGGAATAGATACCAACGCTTCTAACCACTTAACACTCCATCTTCAAGTTCGTAGAATACTAGCTTTATACCTCTAATCAAATAACTTACAACTTAACAAAATTTTTAAAAACTATAACAAAGGCGCACCTTGTCCACCTATATCTCCTTAATTCAACTCTAAATAGCACCATACAACAACTTCCCCGACTTCTCCATACTACAAGATTCAAGAACTAAATCTAGGTACAGAAAACACTTATACACATAAAACTTTATTTAAAAACCTGCTACCTAGGGTTCAACTTATTCCGATATACTTATGTTCTTATCCACTTAATAATTCAACCATAATTAATCATTTTAACACTAGTACTCATGTACACATATACCTCTCGAATACCATTTAAACTTTTTATAAATTATCAACCTAGGCCATTTCACACATCCAATCATTATTCTTAAGCTACTACTCTTACCACAATACTTCACATCTTAAGTATGAGCCTATAGTCTAGCATCAATCATGTACTACCAACGAAGTATACCGCACACTATATTCGCCCATCAAAGTAGGAAGTCAGCCCAAAATACTTCATTTTATTTAACTGCTACCTTCAATCACACCCCCTCCACGACATTACTACTATACCTCAAATTCTACTGCCTATATTCTCACATAGTACTAGTTTAAAACTTCTAAAGAAAAGACAATCAAAGGGGGGTAGAGTCACATAATAGGGATAGTTGGTCTTAACCTTATAATATAACCCATTTCAATCTTATCAACATATTCTAATTTCTTGCATTATACTTACCCATGCATACGTTCTGACTATTACCAAATTTCGTAAACATTAATGAGTCTCTTCCCATAACTCATTGACTAGTCTCCCCCTTTCCATTCATAGCCTATGAATAATTTCTACAACCACCATAACTATCCATTCTAAGATCCTTCCCTATTCTGAATAAATAATAATCATATCCCGACACTTCCTTCACAAACTACCATACAATTTACAAATATTGCTACCACATTAGTCTATCACTATAAAATGGCAAACCATTCCTTAATCAACGATTATACAACTAAAACTCTTTCTTTACACAAAAGTTACTCTCATTATGACTTCTAACCTTGTGACTCCATATCACCAACTTTTTGGACCATCTCACTACCAATAAGTCATGATACTTAACATATACTACTACTCAGGTGGAAATATAGCTCCAATATTCTGCTATACATCCTTACCATTATATATGATATCTGCAATAAGAATTCTGAAAGGGGACTGAATACTCTCTGTACCTCAGGTTAAAAGCACGATTTCATCAGGATAAAGAATACGCTCGAATCTATACACCTTGAAGTACTAGTGGAATCCTCTCAAGTCCTTATGCTATCTCATAACTTTATGGATAACTCAATTATAGAGAACCGCATTGCTGAGGGAACTAAACTCATAAACTTATATTGCCTCGACAATGAGGCATGGCCTATGAAATTAGAACAAGGAAGGAATTTGGATAAATTTCTTATGGACGATGCTATAGAAAAAACTAGAGTATGAAAGAATAAGAAACAAATTCGAAATACCTGATAGCTTCCTCATTATAAGTGTGGTGCACAACACACCCATAAGAAAGACTCTACTAGACATGACTTTGCAGACACCCTAGGACTATGAATCGTCCTCTAATACCAAGTTTGTCATGACCTAAATTGAGGCCCTGGATGCGATGTGCATCCCGAACCATGAATGTCCAGGTGCCCCTTTTTATCTGGCAATCCTGAACACCATTCATATACAATAAGGAATAAAAATGGGTAAAGTAAATAAATGGAATCATGGTCATGTTTTGAGTTCAATTTAACAATACGAAAAGAAATCCATAAGCATATAGACATCATCTACTTCAGTCTGCTAAATCTCTAATACATTAGAAATTAACAACTTGTCTGAAGCTGGGACAAGGCCCCCAGTCGGACCTAAAATCAAAATGAAATAACAATTTTCTAAAAATAGGCCTTCCAAAATAAAGAAGGCTCACCAGCTGCACACTTCTGTCTGATAAATCTATGGTTTAGTAGGGCATCTGGACTAAGCCTCAACCCTGAAATATAAGAGGTTAATACAAATGTACTGGTATGTAGAGCAATCCAAAATAATGTATTTTTATACAACATAAGTGAGAGCAATTATTAAATAGTTTATATACGATATATGAAAAATACATGGGCATATTTAAGAGACTTTGAGCAATTATCTAAAATACATGACTCACTCTTTGTCTTACTTCTAAGCTAGGTGGTATACCCTACAACTTTACAACTCCACGGGCTATATAGAATCTTTCCTTAACTCGGCAGCTAAGCCCCTAACCTAAGTTTTCTGCAAGGGTTAGAGTCTATATCTCTAATATACGAAAGGGTACTAGGCCAGCATATGGTCCCTCTTGGGGACATAATAAACACGTATCGACAAAACACGATTTTGGGCTAGGAGTTATATGAACTCTAGCCTTCTTCAAGCAACCACCTAACTCTCATTAAGCCCATATTTAACTCTTTAAGACATGTATTCTTTGAAAGTAAAATCTAAAAATCTTACTCTGTTATAGCATTCATCTGATTGGTATTGTCATATCAAGACTTGCAAGTCATATCTCTAAGCCATAAAATATCAATTTCCAGTCTCATCATTCAAAGCATAAAGTTTGGACCACCATATCATTCAACAGTTTAAGAGAATTCATATTTCAAAACATATATCAAATTATGTGAAGACTCTCTCTTTTCAGCATTTTAACAATGCACAATCGTAAATGTAAATTCAAAACCCATTATAAATTCATGATTTCTCAATATTTAAATATTATCAAAATGATTTCACCATACCCATGTAGTTTAGGAAAACCCCACATAACTTAGATTACTTAGTTTAAAGAGTAAAACTCGAATCTTGATTTGGTTCTTAGAAATTTTGGATTGAAAAACTTGAATTCTTTCCTTGAAGGAAAACCTAATTTCTTTTGTTCTTGAGAGTAGAGAGGATTGATATATGTTTAAAACTGATAAAAATGGATTATAATATGGTTTGTATGATTTAAATCATGTGGGAGAATTTTGGGGTGATGAAAATACCAAAATACCCCTAAGGAAATCCAAAAAGTCATAGAACTTCATCAGTTGATGATCAAGGTTGATGGGCCGTTACTCAGTTGATAGGTCATCACCTAGGCTGTCAATTTTGAGATGGATTTTACCACTTTATATCCTAGGCTAACGACTAGGATGATGGGCCATCACCTAGTTGATAGGTCGTCAGCCTCGTCATCACATTTTGGCAGACAGACACTTCAAAGTAAAATGAGTATAACTTTCTATTCCAATATCGAATTAAGGTGAAACTAGTTGCGTTAGAAAGAAGACTCTAAGAACATTCATTTGGAATATAGTTGGATCTCTAACTCATTATATACAAGAATTTATGGTTAATGGAAGTTGACCCAAGTTTAGACGTTCATCAAAACTTAATCGATAAAAGAGTTTTCAACTCGTCTTTGAGTTTGGAGATTTTTGTGACCTCAATTCATATTCAAAGGTATTCAAACACTATAGAATTGATCATCACATATATATTAACAAAGAATCATTGGGTTTGGGTCTATATACATTGTAAGGATGGTTCAAACTTTAGCCCAAAATTGTGGGGTGTTACATTAATTCATACAAAATATGAGTAAATTTCTTGAATTATTCATACAGAATACTAAGTACTAAATTTATTGAATTGATGACTGATTAGATTATCCTTTTGAAGCTCAAACATAATATTGAGAAGTTTCTAGACATATATGTACTCTATTTCTCTAGTTATGACAGTAGATTAGTTTATTCTTAGTTCATCCTCTATGTTGCTAAACGGTCCCCTACACAAAACAAAGATGAAGAAGAAGGAAATTTCATGTTTATGATTAAAATAAATAAAAAAATTCAACTATAATAATTTAGAATTTGTTTGTACCTTAATTTTTATCAATTTGTTGTTATTCTTGTCTATGTTAGGGTTTTTACGCTAATTTTCTTACCAAATTAAGTTTTAATTTTTATTGCAAGGAAAATAAAAGGAACCAGAATTACTTTTATTTTTTCTCAAAAGAAAATATAAAATTTTTTCATATTTGGATAACCTCTATCTTTGGGAAAAGGTTTTGGAACTCTATAAATAGAATACCTCTTCGCATACCATAACACAATAGTATCCACAATGTAGTCCTTTAATATTTGATAGTTTTGTTTAGAGAGAGATTTTCTCTCTAAAGTTTTTATGGTTTATTTTATATTAGGTTTTATAATATGTAGGACAATTGGCCAAAATTTTGAATAATTTTTTGCTTTTTAATATTGCTTTCTTAGTCGTCTGATTTATCATCTCCAGGTTTGGAAACTAATAGCTTCCATATGATACCCTCTCGATTTTGAATCCAACAAGTGGTATCAGAGCCTATGGTTCAATGATCCGATGATTTAAATTGAGGACATGTTAAGATTAAAGTTGCAATTAATTTGATGATAATGAAGATTTTTGTCTATCTACATGTGAAGAAAGTTTCAAATAATTTTTCAACAATCCTGCTGTCACATATTAAAAAATACAGCTCACTTTTAACCCTGCAAAAGGACTCCAATATTTTTAATCAGGAAAGGGCTGATATATTTTAACCTAAAAAGGCTCAATTTTTAAAGCATGTCAAACAACAGTGATATATAAAGAATATATGAAGAACGAAGATTATGCACAAGAAGAAGGAGGATCAAGAATATTTTGCAAAAAATCAAGCCAAAAAAGAAAGATTTGTTTGGGTTTTTGCACTGATTTTCTTACCAAAATTAAGTTTTAGTTTTTATTGGAAGAAAAACAAAAGTAACCAGAAATACTTTTAATTTTTATTAAAAGAAAATATAAAATATTTCCATATTTGACTAATCTTTTTCTTTGAGGAAAGATTTTGGAACTCTATAAATAGAATACCCCCTTCTCAAACCATAACACAATAGTATCCATAATGTAGTCCTTTAATATTTGATAGTTTTGTTTAGAGGGATATTTTATCTCTTAAGCTTTTATGATTTCTTTAATATTAGGTTTTATAATATGTAAGTCAATTGTAATACCCCGTACTTCTACCTAACTTAAATTTTCCCCGAAAATGTCTAAAATATGCCTCGAAGATGAATACACCTTTATACATGTGGTATTTTCAAGATTTTCACTTTTTATCAAGTGAAAAATTGAATAAGATTTTCATCGATACCAAATTAGCTTAAATCCGACACCCGAGCGAAGAGTTAGAGTCGTTTTAGTGAGACAGTGTATCACCTGAGCCATCAACGCATCGTGTCACAAGCCAAAATAGGAATCATCAAAATCCAGTGAGCCACTGCGATTATGGCGCATCACGCCAAGGATCAAATTTAGAATTGTCCTTTTTATAGTGTCTTAGTGCGATGCCTCTGCGTCGCGCAAAACTTCTAGGTCCCATCAAGTATTGCAATGCAATTTCACCGTGTCGCACCATCAGCACAGTTCCTAGTAGGAAATTTCCAGTGACATGGCGTGATAGTGCCGCGTCGTGCTTGCTTGCACAATTGGGAAATTTTGACAAAAATAAAAAGATGCGTCCAAGGTTAAATGGGTATTTTCCTATATTTTAGTGCAGCTTTAAACGCGAAATTTATTCCTACATGACCTAAGAATATCATTATTCACTTTATTTTTTTCAAAATTGAGTTGCTCTCTCTCAAGCCAAGGAACCCTAGCTCTCAAATTCAAGGGCCAAATCACAAGTCCTTCCAAATTTATTAACTCAAGTATGTATAGTGTTCATTCATGGACTTCTTTCATCCATGAACCCTAAGAATCTCTTTTTAAAGTTCAAGTATATAGATGTTTATGAATTCTATATTAGGTTTTCTTTTGTTCATATTGAAAATGAAAAATTGAATTCTAATCCATATTTGGTGATAAATGTAGGTCGAATTAATTATTATAGGTGCAGATTCATGTGAACCCACGATTAAACCCTTGAATGGTGAAATTAGAACTGAATCATGATGTTTACTTGTTGCAAAATATTGTCTGCATATACTATGCTCACTATGTGTTTGATTAAATTCCTCTGGGAAGAAAAAGTATCCTACTAGTATGATAATATGAAAGCCCCATTCATATACAAGTTCATGCATGTCAAGTGTTTGATGAAATATCTTAGTCAATGGATTATGGATATGTGTGTAGCCATTGTTGTTCTTTAGAATTTATGCCATGAATTACTATTATACTATCGAGTCCTAGGGGTATCTAATACCCAACAATTTATCTCTGTGCCTAGAGCCTGTGTCATGTTTTCATGATATCCTCAGTCAAGCCATGTTCAGTAGAATTCAGTCAGTCAGATAACTCAGGAAAACTTAGTAAACTCAGTAATCCCAAAAATCTCAGAAAGCTCAGTACTTTGGTAATCTTAGTAGTATTCCTTCAGTCATGGAACTCAATGAACTCAGTCCAGTTCAGTTCAGTTAATCATGTTCAGTGTCTATTCAGATGGGAGTAGGATTTAGCACTGAGTGAACATAAGGATGAGGACATATACTGACAGTTGAGGATGTGATCCTTAGAAGTTATCCTTGCATTCTAGAACTATGTAGCCAGCATAAGTTGAGACGTTAACACTGAAAAATAATGGTTGATGAGGTGGATAAACACTGCCATATGAGGGTCCCACCATTCTCTTTTGGGGAGACTTTCAGATGAGGGTCACCCACAGCTTGTCTTTACCAGTGCTGCGGTATTGACACCCTTCAAATTAGGGCTACAGATTGGACCCCAACCTAGCTATATTACTTTATTTGGGGCATGTATGTCAGATGACTACTTTCCATAGTTACAGTTTCAGACTCAGTCTCAGTAATAGAATTCAGATACTTTTTTAGAATTTTAAGACTGTCAGATACAGTTAACTTATAATAGTGTGGAACTCAGTTAGTTTCATCAGAACCTAGACTGTCAGATATAGTCATTCAGTATCAGTTATATCAATTATCAGTGACTCATGTTATCAGTAATTGTACTTAGTAGTCAGTACCATCAAGAATTCAGTCACAATTACTTATTCATGCATGTATTTTCATATTCATGTTATTTATTCATTTAGCAGTGTTCATGCATATGAACCCTTTGCATTCAACATACCTCACTTGCATACCAGTATATTCAAACGTACTGATGCATTTGCGCTATGGTGTTTTATACCATAGGTTAAGAAGCATGAGCTCTAGAGCATCAGTAGCATTCTAGTTTTAGTAGTCAGAGTTAGCAGTGAGTCCTCATCCTTTGAGGAAATGATCATTACTTTATTTCTTCATTACTTAGTTTATTTTAGTATTTACAGTTAGTTGGGGACGTATCCCATCAACTCGTTATTCAGACAATTAGAGGCTTTTTAGACTATCATGTTTAGATAGTTCATTTCAGTTGTTTCGGGTATTTCATACCCCATCCAGATGTTATGTTATATCAGTTATGTTACAGTTTTAATCCTTATGGTATTTCAACCTTTATTTTTGTATTTATACAGTATATTATGCCGTGTCTAGATATAGATATTAGTCATGGGTTAGCTTGTGGTCCTTCGGGTCTATGAGCACCATGTAGTATTCTGGGTACCATATTTGAGGCATTAAAAACTTGGTATTAGAGCCTAAGGTTCAATAGAATCCTAGGAAGTCTGAAAGCCACATATAGTAGAGTCTTGTACATGGGTGTGTTGCATGCAACATTTATGTGAAGGAGGCTATGAAATGTTTTAGGAATAGTTTCCCTTCTTTCAGTATTCATGCCATGACAGTGAGCGTGAGCTCAAGCTTAACTCTTAGTCTAAGTCGTTTCTTCTTTTCTTCTATAGAACATGCCACCCCAAAAAAGAAATGAAATCAGTCAGCCCCTCAGCCCGTCCAAGTAGATACCCTGGACGAACACATTTCTAATGCCGAGTTCAGAGCTATATTTACTACTCTTCTAATTTAGTTGGTGCTCAAAATGAATGACCAACTATTATTCTGGCTAACCCAGTGGCCAATTCAGTTGCAGTGAGGATTCAGGACTTCACCCAAATGAATCCTCCATTCTTTGTCGGGTCTAAGTTAGAAGAGGATTCTCAGGAGTTCCTAGACCAGGTTCAGAAGGTTACAGACATCATGGGGGTTACTTCGAGTAAGAGTGTTAAGCTAGCTGCATATCAATTTTATGATGTTGCTCACACTTGATTTAAATAGTAGAAGTCAGAGAGGTCAGATATTGCAGGGCCTATTGAGTGGAAGGAGTTTGTCACTATATTCTTAGATAGATTCTTTCCCCAAGAGATGAGGAAAGCCAACGTGTTAGAATTTATTAACCTCAGGTAGGGAAACATGAAGGTGAAAGAGTATTCTCTTAAGTTTACTCAATTAGACAAATATACTCCTCACGTGGTTGCAAATAGCAGGGCCAAGATGAGTAAGTTTTTTTCTGGGGTGAATAATAGCATGGTCAATGAGTGCAGGTCCACGATGTTGAATAGTGACATAAACATAGCCAGTCTTATGACCCATGCTCAACAGATAGAAGCGTAAAAGATTAAGATGAGGGAGAAGTAGAATAAGAGAGCAAAGATAGGTAGTTTCAACTTTGCTCAGCCTAAGTCAGAAGGAGGAAACCATTCTTAGTTTCATCCTAAGTCATCCATTCCAGCTCCTTCTTCAGCTAGTGCTCTAGTTCCTAAGTTCAGGGAGAGTAGCAAAGGTAGGGCGCCAGGCTCTAAATCTCTGGGAAATATTAGCATTGCCTGAACTAATCCTCTTTGTGAGACTTATGGTAAGAACCATAAGGGTACTTGCAGAGCTGGCAGTGATTTCTGTTTTGAATGTGGCAAGCCAGGCCACAGAGTCAGAGACTGTCCCCAGTCAGGTTATCGGGGTCAGCAGAACCATTTTTTAGCCCTGTTCGATTGCCTAAATCTACAGGGTGCCACTTCTAGTGCTACTAGTGGAAAAAGCCCAAATAGACTTTATGCTCTCTAGTCCCGGCAAGATCAGGAAAATTCTCTTGATGTGGTTACTGGTATGTTACAGATATTTTATGTACATATTTACACTTCGCTAGATCCAGGAGCTTCCTTGTCTTTCATTACTCCCTATATAGCAGTTGATTTTGAAGTCAGTCCTAAAATTCTAGTAGAGCCCTTCTCAGTATCTACCCCAATGGGTAAAACTATCATAGCCCAGCGGGCATATAGGAACTGCCCGGTTATGATATTTTAGAAAGTCACCTTAACAGACTCAGTCAAATTAGAGATGACTGATTTTGATGTCATTATTGACATGGATTGGATTTATTCCTAATATGCCACAGTCAACTGCAGAAACAAAAAATTCCAATTCCAGCTTCCAAATAAACCTTCCCTAGAGTGGAGGGGTAGTACTTCAGCTTTCAGAGGTCAACTTGTTTCTTACCTCCAGGCATAAAAAATGATATCTAAGGGGTATGTCTATCATATTTTTTGAGTTAAGGACAGTAGTTCCAAAACTTCCAATCATGAATCAGTCCAATTCATGATTAAATATTCAGATGTCTTTCCTGAAGATCTTCCAGGAATTCCTCTTGAAAGTGAAATAGGCTTCGGCATTGACCTTCTTCCAGATACTCAGCCTATATCTATTTTGCCATACAGAACGGAACCAATAGAACTCAAAGAACTGAAAAAATAGTTAAAGGATCTCTTAGATAAGGGATTCATCAGACCCAGTGTGTCCCCGTGGGGCACACTAGTCTTATTCATATGCAAGAAAGACGGTTCTCTCAAAATGTCCATTGATTATCATCAGCTCATTAAAGTCATGGTCAAGAACAAGTATCCACTTCCCAGAATTGATGACTTGTTTGACCAACTTCAGGGTGCTAACTATTTCTCTAAGATAGAACTCAGATCAGGCTATTATCAGCATTGAATCAGAGAATGTGACATTCCAAAAATAGCTTTCTGAACTTGGTATGGTCACTTTAAATTCCTAGTACGGTCCTTTGGTCTTACCAATACCCCAACAGCTTTCATGGTCTTGATGAACCGTATGTTCAAGTAGTACTTGGACATGTTCATCATAGTCTTCATAGATGATATTCTTGTCTATTCCTACAGTGAACATGATCACGGAAACCATCTCAGAATCATACTTTAGACTCTTAGAGATCATCAGTTGTTCGCCAAATTTAATAAGTGCAAATTTTGTCTAAGGTCAGTAGTATTCTTTGGTCATATCATTTCTGATGATGGCATTAGAGTAGATCCTCAAAAGACCAAAGAAGTAAGAAACTGGCCCAGACCTATCTTTCCATTAGATATTAGAAGTTTCTTGGGTTTGGTGGGCTATTACAGATGGTTTGTTGAGGTTTTTTATTCTATTTCATCCCCTATGTACAGATTGACTCAAAAGAAAGTCAAGTTTCAGTGGTCAAATCTTTATGAGAAGATTTTTTAGGAGTTGAAGACTCGACTTACCTCAGCTTTAATTTTGGATCTTCTAGATAGTTTAGATGGTTTCATAGTGTATTATGATACATGCAGAGTAGGTTTAGGTTGTGTCCTCATGCAACATGGAAAGGTCATAGCCTACGCCTCCAGACAGCTTAAACCCTATGAGAAGAATTATCCTACTCATGATCTTGAGTTAGAAGCCGTAGTATTTTCCTTAAAGATTTAGAGGCATTATCTATATGGTGTTTATGTAGATGTGTTCACAGATCATAAAAGCCTTTAGTATGTTTTTTCTTAGAAAAAATCTCAATCTTCCTCAAAAAAGGTGGTTAGATCTCTTGAAATATTATGAAATGAGTGTTCTTTATCATCCTGGAAAGGCCAACGTTGTGGATGACGCTCTCAATAGACTGTCTATGGGTAGTGTTGCTCATTTTGAGGATAGTAAAAAGAAGCTAGCTCAGAAAGTCCATCAGGTTGCGTGACTAGGTGTGCACTTAATTGATATAGAGGAGGGTGATATAAGGGTTCAGAGTAGTTCAGAATCATCTTTAGTTTCTGAGGTGAAAGAAAAGCATGATAGAGATCCCAAACTTTTCAAGTTAAAAGAGTCATAAGGATCAGAAAACAGGTGTTTTCTCCCAAGGGGAAGATGGTGTCCTACGTTGTTAGGGTTGTCTGTGTGTTCTAGGAGTAGATGACTTGAGGCCATGAATTCTTGCATAAGCGTATGGTGCACGCTACTCTATTTATCCAGGGGCCACAAAGATGTACCACGGTATGCGGGAAATCTATTGGTGGAGTGGGAAGAAAAAAGATATTGTAGAGTTTATGGCTAAGTGCTCTACGTGTCAGCAAGTTAAGATAGAGCATCAGAAATCTAGTGAGTCCATAAAAGAGTTCAATATTCCTACTTGGAAGTGGGAAAAAGTAAACATAGCCTTCGTGATAGGTTTGCCTCGTATTCTTTATCAGCATGATTTAGTTTGGGTCATTGTAGACAGGATGAACAAATCATGTTTTTTCCTTCCAGTCCATACCTCTTATTCAACCGAGGATTATGCCAAACTCTACATCAGAGAGTTGGTTAGATTACATGGTGCTCTATTATCTATTATCTCAGATAGAGGTACCTAATTCAGCTCTCATTTTTGGAAAGTGTACCAAAAGGGTCTTTGTACCTAAGTTATTCTTAGTACAGCCTTCCATCCTCAGATAGATGGTCAAGCATAAAGGACCATTCAGACTCTAGAAGATATATTGTGAGCGTGTGCAATTGATTTCAAGGGAAGTTGGGACGACTACTTTCCTTTGATTGAGTTTTCATACAACAACAAATATCATTCCAGTATTAAAATAGCTCCATTCAAAGCTCTCTATGGTATAAGGTGCAGATTTCCAGTCAGCTGGTTCAAAGTTAGTGAGGCCTCAGTTATAGGGCCTGACTTAGTATTTAATGCCTTCAAAAAATTCCAATTGATCAAAGAAGACTCTGGGTTCAATGCCTTCAAAAAATTCCAAATGATCAAAGAAGACTCTGGGCTGCTTGGAGCCGACAGAAGTCTTATACAGATGTGCACAAAAAGGTTCTCGAGTTTGAGATTGGTGACTATGTTTATCTAAAGATCTCTCCCATGAAAGGAGTGAAGAGATTTAGCAAAAAGGGAAAGATCAGTCCCCGATATAGTGGTCCCCTTAAAATTCTTAGTTGTTTCAGCAAAGTAGCTTATGAGCTCAAATTGCCTTCAGATCTAGCCTCAGTTATCCAGTATTTCATATCTTCTTGCTCAAGAAGTGCATGGGTGATCCAGTAGTTGTAGTCCCTATTCAGAGCATCCAATCTTAACTATTAGACTTGTAGACTGAGGAACAAAGAAGTCCCTTTAGTTAAAGTTCTTTGGCAGAATCAGTCCATTGAGAGAGCTACTTAGAAGCATAAGCAGACATGCGTACCAAGTATCCTCACATCTTCTCCGCTAATTCAGACTCAGCCCAGGGTAACTGCTTTCCTTAAGCCTTTCAATTTTATGTTCAAATTTCAGTTACAACTTGGTGTCCAGTTCATGTTCAGAATTCCATTATAAACTAAGTATCAATTACCATTGCATATTAAATCATATATTCAAGTATCAGATAAGTTATGTGTTCATGGATCAGATATGCATTCTCCTTGTGAGAAACTCAGTTATCAGAAATCTCAGTCATGTATTCATGAGTCAGTTCAGTCATGAAATCATTCATCAGATATGCATGCTTTGTATGAATCGCATAAATTTAAGTCATGTAGTCATGTTTCAATTGTTCATGTTCAGTATGTACTTTAACTTATCATTTTTCCCATCTTAATCAGTCTCATTCGAGGATGAATGTTCCCAAGGGGGGGATATTATAATACCCCATACATTTACCTAGCTTAAATTCATCTCGAAGATGTCAAAAATATGCCTCAAAGATGAATACACCTTTATGTATATGGTATTTTCAAGATTTTCACTTTTTATCATGTGAAAAATTGAATAAGCTTTCCATCGATACCAAATTCACCTAAATCCGACACCATGGTGAAGAGTTAGAGCCTTTTTAGTGAGACATTGTATCACCTAAGCCATCAATACGTCGCGTCGTAGGCTAAAATGGCAATCATCAAAATTTAGTATGCCTCCGCAATTATGGCGCATCGCGCCAGGGCTCAAATTCAGAATTATCCTTTTTCCAGTGTCTCAGCACATTATCTATGCGTCGCGCTAAACTTTCAGGTCCCATCTAGTATTGAAACACGATTTCACCATGTCACATCGTCAGCCCAGTTCCCAGTGGCCAATTTCCAGCGACACTACGCGATAGCGCACGTCGCGTCAGCCTGCCAAATCAGGAAATTTTGACAAAAATTGAAAGACGCATCCAGGGTTAAATAGGTCTTTTCCCATAATTTTAGTTCAGCCTTAAACACGAAATTTAATCCTACATGACCTAAGGATATCATTATTCACTCAGTTTTTCCCAAATTGAGTTGCTCTCTCTTAAGCCAAGGAACCCTAGCTCTCAAATTCAAGAGCCAAATCACAAGAACTCTCCATCAGTCCTTCTAAATTCATTAACTCAGGTATGCATAGTGTTCATTTATGGACTCCTTTCATCCATGAAGTTCAAGAATCTCTTTTCAAAGTTCAAGTATATGGATGTTTATGAATTCTATGTTGGGTTTGCTTTTATTCATGTTGATAATGACCAATTGAATTATAATCCTTGTTTGGTGATAAATTTTATGTGGAACTAATTATTATAGGGGTAGATTTATGTGAAACCATGATTAAATCCTTGAATGGTGAAATTAGAACTGAATCATGATGTTTACTAGTTGAGAAATATTATCTTAATATACTATGCTCACTTTGTGTTTGATTAAATGCCTATTGGAAGGAAAAATATCTTACTAGTATGATAATATGAAATCCCCATTCATATACAAGTTCATTTATGTCATGTGTTTGATGAAATGTCCTAGTCAATGGATTATGGATATGTGTGTAGCTATTGTTATGCTTTAGAATTTATGCCATGAATTACTGTTATGCTATCGAGTCTTGTGGGTATCTAATACCTGATAATTTAGCTATGTGCATAGAGCCTGTGTCATGTTTTCACTATATCCTCAGTCAAGCCATGTTCAGTTGAATTTAGTCAGTCATGTGACTCAGGAAAACTCAGTAAACCTAGTAATCCTAGAAATCTCAGAATGCTCAGTACTTTAATAATCTCAGTAGCATTCTGTCAGTCAACAAAACTCAATGAACTTAGTCTAGTTTAGTTCAGTTAATCATGTTTAGTATATATTCAGATAGGAGTAGGATTTAGCTCTAAGTGAACATAAGGATGAGGACACACACTGACAATTGAGGGTGTGATCCTTAGAAGCAATCCTTGTGTTCTAGAACTATATAGCCAGTATAGGTTGAGACATAAAACCTGACAGATGACGGTTGATGAGGTGGATAAACACTGCCAGATGAGGGTCCCACCATTTTCTTTTGGGAATACTGTCAGTTGAGGGTCACCCACAACTTGTATTTACCAGTGGTGCAATATTGACACCCTTCCAGTTGGGGTTATAGATTGGATCCCAACCTAGACATATTGCTTATTTTGGGGCATTTCGGTTAGAGGACTGATTCCCATATCTACTATTTCAGAATCAGTCTCAGTAATAGAACTCAGATAGTTCTTCAGAATTTTAGGACTGTCAGATACAATCAACTCAGAATTGTATGGAACTCAGTTAGTTCTAGTAGAACCTAGCCTATCAAATACAGTCATTCAGTATCAGTTGTATCAGTTATCAGTGACTCATGTTACCAGTAATCAAACTCAATAGTCAGTACCATCCTAAATTTAGTCACATTCACTTATTCATAAATGTATTCTGATGTTCATGTTATTTAGTCAGTTAGCAGTGTCTATGTATTTGAACCATTTACATTCAGCCTACCTCACTTGCATACCAGTACATGCAAATGTACTGACGCATTTGCACTATGGTGTTTTATACCATAGGTTCAGAAGCACTAGCTCTAGAGCATCAATAGCATTCCAGTTTCAGCATTCAGAGTTAGCAGTGAGTCCTTATCCTTCGAGGACATGATCATTACTTTATTTCTTCATTGCTTAGTTTATTTCAGTATTTGGAGTTACTTGGGGATATGTCCCATCAACTCCTTATTCAAACATTTAGAGTCTTTTCAGACTATCATGTTCAGAAAGTTTATTTCAGTTGTTTTGGGTATTTCATACCCATCCAGATGTTATGTTATATCAGGTATGTTATAGTTTTGAACCTTATGGCCTTTCAGCCTTTATTTTTGCATTTATATAATATATTATGTCGTGTCCAAGTACAGATATTGGTCATAGGTTAGCTTATAGTCCTTCGGGGTCATGAGCACCATGTAGCATTTTGGGTACTAGATTCAGGGCGTTACACCAATTGACCAAAATATATATAATTTTGTGCTTTTTAATATTGCTTTCTTAGTCGTCTGATTTATTATCTCAAGGTTTGCAAACAAATAGCTTTCGTATGATGCCCTCTTAATTTCAAACCCAACAGTCCAAGCCACATCTTTAGTTGAGCATTTCTAATATAATTATGGATATTATGTGCATAATATCCATACTTTCCATCTTGTTTTTCCAGTTTCAACCCCAATTCTACTTCTATTTCTTCTTAATTTGATTTTCTTCAATTTTTTCACGCACCATCTCTTTGTTGGCACTCATCTTGTTCTTCATTTTCTCTACATTCTTCAACCACCATTTACTCTCCACTTTACTCGTTTTCTTCATTCTCAATGATAAATGAATCTTAACTCTCAGGTCTTTTATTCTTGGTAAATTTAGAGGAGAAAGGAAGAAATAAGGATTTGTATTAACTGAAATGGGAACTACAAAAATTGTGGTGTAACTATCCGTTCCATTATTACTTAAAATATCTATAGTAAAATCATAATAACCTCTATAATCATAAGTTATAGGTCAAATTCATTAGTATGGAGTACATTGGACATGTACTAAGGTCATAGAATACCTATAGTATAAATTTAAGTTGAAAATGTTCTTACCGATTGAGTTTGAGCTATGTTTAAACTAGAATCAATTTCAAATGAGGATATCTCCTAGAATACAAAGATTTATAGGGAAAATACCCATCTAATGAAAGACCTTTAAGTCTATTTTTTAATGTATCCGGCCATTTATTAATCTGCCATCAGGGTAAAATTTATGACTGTTTTATTGAACTCAATCCAAACTGAGAAGTTAACCGCTTCCTAAGCCCTTGAGGGATGATTTGCATATGGTTGGGATGGAAATACTTTTTTTTAGGTAAGATTTTTACTTTTTTAACATTGATTAATCCATTCATCTTCTAGAATCATTAGAATGGAGAATTATAGTGAAACTTTTGTGGTTTAGAATCCTAGGTTCATGAAATCATGGGATAATGGTATATTTATTTTCACTTTGAATTGATTTTTTACTGTAAATTAAATATCACAAACTTTGATGGTTGTGGATCTTGAGTTCAATAAAGAGGGGGCCTTTAGCTTCAAAACTCCATTAATGGAGATGAATTGAGCAGCTAATTATTGGTTAACTAAACATTGAATTTTATTATACATTACAAATGAGGGTAGAATAGTGGATTTGTATTTCCAAAGTATTTTATTTAAAGATTAATTGATTAATTACTCTTAGACTTGTTGTGTATTAGATGATTTATCCTTCAAAAATGTGAAGAAGAAAGATCATCCGTGATTAGCTTATTTATGCAGCAGCTTGGCACCCAAGTAGGTTTTGGTTTTATGCATAGTAGACTTTGGCTAGTTGCACCTAATAACTGTAGTTAACAGGACATTTCATATCTAAGCATGTGACACAGAGTTTGAATGGATAAAATATGAAAAATAATGTAATAATGATATAATTGTGTGTTTTGTGCTTTATGTGGATTCCTTAATGGGTGTTTGTGTTTGTATGACTTACTTAATAATGTATAGATTTTAATACATGAAAATGAGTGATAATAAAAGAATTAGGTGGCCTTCTAATCCATAGAACTAGTCTTTAACACCTTAAAATGGGCAAACTAGATATTGTGTATATTTGAAACATAAGATATTCTTGCTAGAAGATTGTTAGGGGGATTGATTGTGATAAGCGGAGGTGATGATATAACTTAAGAATCTAATGTCAAATTTGTCTAAGTGCAAGGAAGTAAGATGTGTAAAGGTGTATGACTCTTTCTAGAATTATAAGTTGAATAGAATCTATTAGTTGAATGATCGACTAGAGTGGATAGTGCCTTAAACCTTGTAATGAGTTAAGTGTAGAGATTACTAGTTAGTAACTAAATTTACTTATTTTAATATGAATAAAAGAGGTTTAGATTGGTGAATGAAATAGGACGATGATTTAGAATGTAGATATCAATATTTTGGAAGGTAAACTTCTAAAATAATTTCTTAATTGATTGGTCTTTAGGCATAATTCTGATTGATAATTGGGTTTGATAGTGCTCAATTGAGCAAGTGGTGAATTGGCTTTCAAGTATACTTGTGATTTTCTCTACTAGTGGATATTTTTTATTACTTGGAATGATGAACTTATGATTATTAACTGCATTTACTAGATTGTCATTAGTTTTAAGTTCTATTTCAATTGTTGTTGCTAGCATCTAATTTGGATTGGATGTTTGGAATTCACTTTCAGACATTACTTATAATTATTGACTACTTCTTGAATTTACATTGATGGTATTAATGATGATATCGAGATCATGATATGTATGATGTTGGAATGATATTGATGATGATGAATTGATCGATATTAATGATGATATTTAGCTCATAATGTTATGATGTTGAGATGACATTGACGATGATAACTTGTTGATATGATGGTAGTGATATTGATGATGATGCGATTGAGAAAAGAAAGATTTGATACTCACATCTTACATACATACATTAATCATATGTATTTGAATGTAAATTTATATACATTTTTATGTTGTAGTGTAATTTGTTAAAGAATCTGCCTAAGTATAACTGATTCCTTGTATGGATTGATTATTCGATGAGATACTCTGGTTCTTTAAATAGACCAATTATGTAGATAATGGTGTTTGTGCATTATAGAAAGTGTGAATATTATAAGGTACATCTAGAATTATGTGTAAATATTATTGTCCCATGTATATAGTTATATATATGATGTATATTGTAGTGCGCTTTCTTGTAAAGTTGATATTATCAATTGTCTTGGTTGTTGCAATCCTGACAGTTAAATGGTAGTATAATAAAGAATGAGGATTGTCATTAAAGAGAATTTGATAAGAAAGAAAAAGAAGTACGAGAAAGAGATGTACAATAAGTAATATATTTTTATGTTGTAATAAAGTACGTGCATAAGAATTGTGGATTAGATTGATTCATAAAATAAAGTTAATTAGTCACACACTAAGGGTAAATTAATATTTCTTAAATAAAAGAAAGATGGTAAGGTTGAAAGTTGAAGTAAGCTAAGCATGTCTGGATATTAACCTATAAGCTTGTCATGATACTACACTTACTATATCTTCATTTGGGGATCTAGCTATGTTGCAGGTCAGTTGAAGTTTCTATAGGTACATTGATGTTTATTATTGTAATACCCCGTATTTTCCTAGCACTGTTTAGCTCTCAGTACATGAGCATTCCTATCTAAAATTTTCAAAATACTCAGAATTTTTCAGTTTAGAGCTTACCATTGCGAAGGAAATTCAATCAGCTTTCCAATAATATAAAATTTGCCCAAATCTAATAATCGGGTGAGAAGTTATAGCAATTTTTGTAAAATAGTGTGTCAAATGGTGCATCAACACATCGTGGAGGCAGTCCAAATGTAAATTATCAATTTTCAGTGTGCCATCGTGATTTTTGTGTGTCGCGCCAAAATTTTAGTTCACAATTGTCATTTCTTAGTAAGGGACCGCGATCCTACCGCATCGCACCACTATCCATTTTCTCGATTGTCATTTTCCAGTAAGGCAATACGATACCACCGCGTTGTGCCAAGAGCAAATTCCACGTTTGTTCTTTTTATGAATAGTGCCAGCCACATTCCAGTGGCTCACTGCGATGTCACCGCTTTGCGGTAGTGGCCCAATTCGGGACATTTCAGTGACGAATTGTAATAACTTTCCAGGGGTAAATTGGTATTTTTCCACAAACCTAATTATTCTTAAACACAAAATTAACCCCTAAATAACCTAATTATATCTTAATTCACTTATTCTTCCCTAAATTAAAAGCTTTCTCTCTCAACTAGCAAACCCTAGTTTTCAAAAATCAAGAACAATACTCAAGAATCATTCCAAGAACCGTCAAGAATAAATCTTCCCAAGTATCTTAAGTGTTCATTCATGGGTCCCTTTCACCCATGAATCCCACGTACCCAATTTAAATACAAAATTATGATCTTTTCAAGTTATTTATGATTTGAAATTGTGATTTTCACCATGAGATCTCATTAATCGTGTCCTATACCATGTTTTTATGAAATTGATGTTGATTATTACACTATGCATGTTTAAATATTGTTGTACACTGATTTAATTCATGATTTGTGATATTAGTGTTGAAATTTTGCTTTTACTACAAGCTTTAAACTATTCTTATGCTTAATGTAAACCATGCATATCAAGTGTTTGATTAAATCCCTACAAGAGTGAGTTTTAAATAATTGCTCCCATGTTATGTCCTTAAAGATTAGTACTATTTTTACTCTTATTGCTATTGAGTTCTAGGGGTTATGAATACCCAAAAATATAGCTGTTTACTTAGTCTTAGTAGATTCAGAACTATTACAGACATAATATGAGCAATATCAGTTCAGTCAGTTATCATAATTAGTTAAACTCATAACAGTTAATTATTCTGAGTCAGTTCAGTTGAGAGTAGGATTTAGCACCGAGAGAGGATAGAGATAGCAGCTTCCCCATCAGATAGGCAAAGTCGTTAGTAGCAGTCTATGTACTCCAGAACTACATAGCCAGTATATGGTAAGAGGAGTCATCCGTCAGATTAGGATTGACTACCTCGCAGGGGTCACCCGTCAGTTTAGGCTTGACACCCTTAGTCTGTCGGGATAGTACATCAGTATAGTGGATTCACACAGCCAGCGTTAGTACCTATGGCATGGTAATAACACCCTTCTAGCTGGGGTTACAGGTTGGACCCCAAACTTTCTTATTTGGGTCATGTCGGTTAGATGATAGATCCCACAATCTCAGTCCAGTAATCAATCCAGTAATTCAGTTTTAGTTGTTTGACCATAGCATACAAATATCAGTGATCCAGTTATCAGATTTAAGTATTTCAGTATTTATAGATTATAATCAGAATATGTTATATGCTTGGTCATGCATCCTCAGTACTTACAGATTTTATGCATCATTAGTATTTATATATTTCACATATTTTCAGTACCTATAGATTTCATTTACTCTATTCAGTACTTCATGTTGTATGCATATATTTAGACAGTTAATATTCATGTTCACAAAACCATGCATATTAGCCTACCTTATTTAGCATACTAGTACATTTAAAGTACTGATCGTATACTTTTTTCTTGTGCTATGATATATCATATAATAGGTTCAGATGTCCAGTTTTCGGATCACACATAGATTTTCCAGACCATCAGCTGTTGTAGTGGCGAGTCCTCATACTTTGAGGAAAAATTATTTATCTTCATATTTTCAGTTCAGTAGTATTTAGAGTTTATTGGGGCCTGTCCCATCAACTCATATTTAGATAGTTTAGAGGCTTTCAAAGACTACAGTAAGTTATTCAGTATTCAGACTTCAGTTGACATTGTCAAATTACTTTATCAGTTTGATTTATAGTTTCTATCAGTTTTATTATGTAAAACCTTATGGTATATCAGTTGTTCTTCCGCATATATTATGTTATTATTCAGTGCTCACAGAAGGTACCAGTTCATGGGTTAGCTTGTGGTCCTTCGGGACTATAAGCACCATGTGGCACCTAGGGTGTACTCTCAGGGTGTTACAAACTTGGTATTAGAGCCTATTGTTTTAAAGTGTCCTAGAAACTCTAAAAGTCGCATCTAGCAAAGTCTTGTACATGGGTGTGAGGCATGCCACACTTATGGATAAGAGTCTACAAGGAGTTTTAGGAAAGTTTCCCTGCTTTCATTATTCATGTTGTTTGAGTGAGCATGATCTAAAGTTATAATCTCAGTCTAATCTATCTCTTCCTTCCATTTACAGAAAATGCCTCCCAGAAAGATAAATGGAGAAGAAACGTAAATCATCCAGCACCTCAGCCCGTTCAGGAAGATCCCCTGAACGAACACGTTTCTCATGCAGAGTTTAAAGCTGCATTCTCTACTCTAGCTTAGTCTGTAGTGTCTCAGAATACACGGCCAGCCGCTGTTCCAGCTAACCCAGTGGCCAATACTGCCACGACTAGAATTCGGGATTTCACCCGAATGAACCCTCCTTAACAATAATGTAAATAGCTAGTTCAAATAAATAATAACTTAATCGAGCCCCATAAGCATAGATCATGTAAGAACTTAACAAATAGTAACCATAGCTTCTATGTGTACTACCCCCATAAGACTAACAAATATAAGCGCCAAATAATTATACTGATGATAACGCTCAACTCACTCCTAAGTTTGGGGGGTGAGGCGGTCGTTGTCAATAACTCAACTAAAGTTGGGGTCGAATCCACAAGGAGTGAATTATAAATTTTGAGTCTTATAGGTGCTCTAATCACTAAAAGGTTACCTAGAATGATAATAAATAATACATGTAAAATAAAATTGGGGGATTGGTTTGTAACGATTTTTGACTACCAATGCACGAATATGACACTTTTGATTTAAAATCAAGAATAGAGGGGGTCTTAGGATTATATCTACCTAAAGGTAAAGCAAGTGTGTTAATGATGGTTAACATGAAGCTTAGTTGTTGATCAAAGGATATGCTACGTTAAAATTCATTGTAGTCAATCTTTTGATAAAACTACAATGGTTTCACCCATTGACTCTTTCGAGCACCTAACAAGTGTGCAATTTGTAATCACACAAAACCTCAATCAAGCATCCTTATTTCTAAGATGATGCTCTTGACATGGCTTACACTCCAATCACACTTATTTCTAAGATTGCAAAAGGTAGTAAACCATAGACTTAATTGTCCACCATTACTTTGTCCCCTTATAACCCTCTTTCAAAGATGTTATGGGTTACCTCAAATTCACCTTCAACCCTCTTTTAAGGATCAAAAAGGATTTTTAGAGTTTGTGGTTTTCATCCGTCAAACCTATTTGGAGATTTGGGGTTTTAACCCATCAAATTCAAACTCATTAATCCAAGAAATAGTGGAATCCATACTCAACAACTAAAATTCATGCAAACACAACAACAGCCATACACAATTACACTTTAATTCAACATAATCCTAAGACTAAATTACTTAGCTACTCATGATGAAAGGAAAAAGAGATATAATATGGGGATTATCCAAAACATTCATTCCTCGCAAAATCACTAAGAAATTAAGCCTCCAAGACTAGTTACACCTTTGCTCAATTAGGGTTTCTTGATTTCAAATCAAAAATAGCTATGAGGTATGCAATACCCCAAGAAGAAAGGTATTTTGCCTATATATGATAAGGGATTCGTCCATGTTATTTTACAAAACTGCCCTTGGGCATAATCCCGCTAAACTGCGACCGCACAAGTTTGGCCACAATCACGATTATATTCTACAACCGTGTTGTGATAACCATCGTGACTGACCACGATCATGGATTGAGGATCGCGGTCGTGGTAATTGAGGCTGATATGGTGCAGGTCTTCAGCTGCACTCTTCTTTGCTCCCTTTTTTCTCATTTTAAGCTCCATTCCATATCTTTTGATCTCTTTAACTCTATGCCTGCAATGAGTGGATGTTAGTGCATTTACTTACAAATATGTCTTATTTATTCATTCAAAAAAATATAGTGGACAAAAATTTTTAGTGAGAAGAGGTGGTAAAATTACCACTCATCAATACCCTTAACTTAAAACCTTGCTTGTCCTCAAGCAACACCATCCCTTTCTATGAGACAATTTCATATGTATGCCCTTATTCTAACACCCAATAATCATGATGACTTAAACTTGATTGCTACAACCAAAAGCTTTTCATACATAGGCAAATAGGCTTTTAACGACCCCCTCATCATAAAATAGAATAGTGAAGTATGCAATAGACTTTGATGAGAAACCATGTAACAACTTTTGATACTCTAGAAAAGACTCACATGTTGACTACAATCATGCTATACTCCTATTTATATCATTGTGTGGAAGATGACAAAATCACCCACTTCAGCTAGTTCACATGCCTCCTAACAAGAAAGGAAAAATTCATACACCTAGTTATTAATCATGCAACAAGGAATTTTAAGTGCAAATATTCACTCTCTATAACACCCCATTTTCTGGAATCGAAATGTCACATGGTACTCATGATCTTGAAGGACCACAAGCTAACCCTTTTTTGATATCTGTACCTGAGCACTATATAATATACTGAAATAAATGTGGAAAACTGGTGGAAACTTGCCATAAGGTTCAAATATCTAAAAATATTCAATACTGAAAAAGAAATACTAATACATCTATTCGAAAACCCTCTAAACTTGTCTAAACTGTGGAGTTGATGTGACATATCCCTAAATAACTCTGTCTACTAAAAATAAATTGAGTCTAATGCCATAATAAAACAAGGATAATCCTCGAATAAAGAGTACTCACAGCTACGTCTACTTCTGCTGACTGAGTTTGGACTGCTAAGGGTACTCTAGATCCTGCGCTTCGAAACCTATGGTATAAGACACCATAGTGCAAGAGAAAAGTATGCGTCAGTACTTTGAATGTACTGGTATGCTAGATGTGGTAAGGATAAATGCAAGGGCTTATGCATGAACATAGCTTAACTGAATAACATGAGAGTACTGAATGAGGACATATGCATGAATGTACAAACAAAAACTGGAATCGCAGTAACACTAAATACGAACTCTAAATAGTAGTTTCTGAATACTGACTTACTGATGACTGAGTCTACTAGTACTGATGTCTGAGTTTACTAATACTAAGAGACAGAATAACTGAGTCTATTGATATTGATGTTTAATCTTGTTGATACTGATACTGATTGATTATATCTGAGATCAAGCCTATATCATGGGTGACCTCTAAGTTTACTAGTAATGATGCCTGATACTTGATAAACTGAATTTGAGATCAAGCCTATATAATGGGTGACCTCTAAGTCTACTGATAATGACTATGATTGTTTGAATCTGAGATCAAGCCTATATAACAGGTGATCTCTGAGTCTACTGATTATGAATATGATTGTCTAAATCTAAGATTAAGCCTATATAATGGATGATCTCTGAGTCTACTTATAATGAATATGATTGTTTGAATTTGAGATCACGTCTATATAGTGGGTGATCTCTGAGTCTACTGATAATAAATATAATTGTCTGAATCTGAGATCAAGCCTATATAACGGGTAATCTCTAAGTCTACTGATAATGAATATGATTGTCTAAATCTGAGATCAAGCCTATATAACGGATGATGTCCGAGTCTACTGATAATGAATATGATTTTCTAAATCTGAGATCAAGACTATATAACGGGTGATCTATGAGAGGTAGTCAAGCCTAGTATAACGAGTGACTCCTCAGCTGAATTTTTTTACTGAGACTGAATCTGAAACTGAGACTATAGGAGGTAGTCATCTAATCGATATACCCCTTCTAGATTCTTTAGGGTCCAACCTGCAGCTCCAGTTGGAAGGGTGTCAGTTTCGTGCCACGGGTAAAGACACTTCTCTCTGAACCCAAGATACCTTGCCTAATATAATGAGTGACACCTGGTTGGAGCCAAGCCTAATATAAAGGGTGACTTCGGGGAGGTAGTCAAGACTAATATGATGGGTGACACCTTATCATGCACTGGCTACATAGTTCTGGAGTGAAGGGATTGTTATTAATGACTCTGCCTAAAATAATGGGAAGCAGTTATCCCTGCCCTTGCTCGGTGCTGAATCCTACTCCCAACTGAATAGACACTAAACTAATTCCTAGGTTGTTCTAGACTGAGCTGAATCTGTTACTCATTATCTTACTTGACTAATCTGGCTGAGTTTACTTGATTTCGTTATCTGACGGAATACTTCTGAATTCTACTTTCTGTCAGAATGCTACTGAGTTATGTAACTTACGGAGCTTTATTGAAATCTAAACTAAATACTAAATACTACTACGGTCTGAACTAAATATGAAACTGGGTTAGACTGATACTGAGACTGGATTGAACTTGTACTGAGATTACCGAATTTTCTTAAGTTTTGTACTAGCTGAATTCTACTGATCAGAGCATGATTGAAAGTATCTTGAGATTGACTGCTCTAGACACACAGCTAAATTTTTGGGTATAAATACCCCCAGGACTCAATAGCATAAATAAATAATACAGGACTACACTTGAGTATCATGACAATGGACTTTCATTCACAACACAATCAATACGATATCTCGTCAATCACTTGAATGTCATAAACATGTAAATGTATAAGGAATGCATACTAATACCTCATAGTTGTTCAATAATATATACACATGGATAAGAATGCATGAAACTTATCATAATACATTCACTAAGGCTTTTCAACAAACGCTTGGCATGTACTAGTTATCACATAATTGGGGATTTCATGCTTAACATACCAAAGAGGGAACTATTCTTTTTACTTAAGCATTTTATCAAACATATGGGGAGCTTGCTTTGGTTATACCACCAATTCTTTACTAAATTATAATAAATACATCAATATCATGCAACTTGAAGAGGGTTTATCATGAACATCATACAACTCATCACATACTAGAATCAACTCTTGAAATTGGTAGTCTAAATCATGAATTAAAACTTTATAATAACATAAACTTCAATTTTAATTCATGTGAACCATGAAAACTTGTAAATATAAGATCTTTGAATTTAGAAAAGGATTATTGAACTTCTTGGGTGGAAGGAACCCAAGAATCAATATTTGCATACCTTGTTATATGATTCTCGAAAGATTTACGAAGGAATCTTGATGACTTGGGTCTTAAGCTTTGAACCCTAATGGTTGTTCTTGAAGAAAATTGAGAGAAAAATAGTATATTTGGGTGAAATAATGAGAAATACCGTGTTAAAGAGTATATATAGGGATATAAAAATGACCGTCTTTACCTTGGAATTAAAATCCAGAACTGAAAAAATCCCGATTTTACACACTAGCACGATGTGCCATAATCGCGCTAGCTTACTGGAAATTGGACAATTGGGAAACTAAGCCTTAACGCGAAACAGTAGAAATCGCGTTGCCACCTTGGTTGCGAACTGGAAAGCCATCAGACACGGTAGAATCATGGAGGCTTCCTGGATTTTGACAATTACCATTTTGGTTGGCTCCATGATGTGCTAAAGTACCAGGTGGTACACTGTCTCACTAAAATGGCTCTAACACTTCGCCTGAGTGTCGCATTTGGGTGAATTTGGTATCGATGGAAATCTTATTCGATTTCCCACGGGATAAAAAGTCAAAATCTTAAAATTTTCATATGGAATAAAATATATTGATCTTTGAAGCATGATCTTTGATGTTATAGAGATGAATTTGAACTAGGAGAAGGGTGGGGTATTCCACTCTCTCAAGAAATTCTCCATGTTAAAAAGTACCATGTCATAGGCTTGCCCCTATTTTCAATCACCACTACAATGACCACACTTGGTTGGGAATTACAAAAGGACTTTTTGAGCTTGTAATGTAGGTTTAGGGTAGGTTAGGATATTAACTTGGGACGATAAGGCTAAACCCTCCTTGAACTTCTACATAATAATCCTTTTTGAATTGCTACTTTGGAAACTTATTTTTCCTATACTAATTTTCTTACTTTTCCCTTTTTTGTTTACTCACAAGCTCTTCGCCTTTTTTTATTCACTCTTTTTTCATGCATTTAAATTTTATGCATTTCATTCTTTTAATGTATTTTCTCATTCTTTAAAGAAAAATGCTTACTTGTGTAAGCTCGTAGGCACTTTCTTACGACTTTGTGGCTCAACGACACTTCTTTCTCTTTCTACCACACGCAACTTAGGTTTTTAGCCTCAATTTGTATTCTTAAGTTCAAGGAGGATAAGGTTTAAGAGAGGATGAATAAAAGGGTCATGGGTTATAATGTGTTTTCCAAAGAAAAGTCCAAAGGCACAAAGAGGGTGACTAGGGGTAATTCCTATGTATTGGTAGGCTTTTTAGGCTGAAGTGGGCTACCAAAATTACAAAATGGCCTATGATCATTTTACCAACCAAGCACAATCAAAATTTATCTTTGAAAGACTAATGGGGCAAGTTCTAGATGGTATAAGTACATATGAGATATAGACAATTAAGCTCACACACATGGCATACGAATGTTGTCGAGAGGGTTCAATTGTTCTACCCGCTCGATACAATGATGGAGTATTCACTATTTTTTTGAAGTGAATTTTTGGAGACATAGAAAGAGGAAACATTTCATCATGAGGTTGCTCATGTCCATGGCTTCTAATTTTGCAAAATTTTTGGATGGAGCGGGTTGTTTGCTTTTGTATCCGCACCATGCATAATTTGCTACTCATGGAAACAACCCAAGGTATAGACTCACATTTAAAACTATAGTATGGGAGAACCACCAATGTTCTTACTTAGACTTCACCAATGGATATGAATGAGATCCCAAATCATTAATGCTATAAGTACTCAGACTTTCCTTGTATTTTATGGCCTCGATGCCACGGGTACTTAGATTGTCCCTGCACCTATGGTTAGAAACCCAATCACAAAGGAAAAGAACATCTATTAAAACTAAAATAGGAAGACAAACTAAAACAAAGTAAGTAATCCATGTAAATATGGGCACCATCAGAGTGACCAAATATTACAACCAAAATAAGAATTTACCAAAAGAGAAGAAAAGTACGCAAAAATATCAGTAATACAGGCTTAAAATCAAATGAACAAAGAGACACCCCCAACTTAAAAAACTAGCAGTGTCCCCAATGCAAAAATAATCAAGGATAAAATATCTAAGGGTGCTTCCTGGAACCATATAAAGGGCTAACATTACTCTGAAATTCTGCATCACCCTCATTCACCTTAAGGTTAGATCAATTCTATAGTTCAATATTTGAAAGGGAGTGTGCAAAAAAATAAGGGGGAAATCAGGGGATAAGTGGTCAAATTAACCGTGATTACAACTAAGTAACCGCGATCGCGACTAAGTAACCGTGATTGTGGGCACACGGATGACCGTGATCACACCAGGGTACCGTAATCGCGGCAACAAAGAGCATTTCTGCTTTCTTATTTTTCCTTGTTTAACTCTTTTTCATTTTACACCTATTTGATCTTTATTCAGTTTGTGATGCACATTTCCACATACCTCTTTCAAAACTTACCCAGTTCACTCAATAGTGCCACACTTGCATAAGTTATTCATATGCAAAATACCTAGCATTGACACTACAAAAAACATATCAAACAAAGATAGGAGCCACTGTCGTGGCATTTGTGGGTTGCCTCCTACATTGTGCCTTAGTTATCGCCGTGGCACGAAGTTGTTCTTTTTCAACTTTCAATGGAGTTCCGCAAGTCCCCGCTTATCAACCTCTCCATCATTAAATTGTCTTGTGGCTACTTTTGCCGTCTTTTTCTTCTTTTATTTATCTTGACTTTAGGGTAACTCTTACTCTATCTTCCCACTCCTTGCACATATTGCCAAGACTTGATCATTGCTTTCCAGATTGGCAATTTTGTCACTAGAGAGACCGCTTCTAGGCTTAGCATTTATTAGTGCAATGATTTTTCCAATTTGAGTCTTGAATTTCTTAATAGAAGTGGAGTGGGACACTACAGTTTTAGTGAGTTGAGAGAAGTCCCCTTTTAATTCACGGACTATTTTGTCCGTACCTTTCAATCTATTCAAGATTCTTTCTACCACATCTTTGATCCTGAATGTTGTTGCATAAATTAGTCTTGACTCTTTGCTATAAACTAGATCATGGTGGGGCACAAAATGGCAATAAGCATGTTTGTGATCCTCGCAAAATCTACCACCATCCCGATTCATCCAACCTTGATTTTCATTGGCCGAGTGAAAACCCTTCCAATGGTTTGGCAAACAAATGATCTCTTCATAAAATTTTTTATCTTTCTCACCATAGGCTTTTGACACTATGACATTTCCCATTTCCGCATGTGCACCCATAACATATTTGGTTAGGATCTCAATTTGGGTTAAAATCTTTGACATAGTCTCCTCTTGTTCCTCATCCTGCTTTCTTTATTCTATATTGGCCATGGGTATGGAGGAAGAACTATTCAAGACTTCGGTGCCTTGGGTATGTCATTCCAGATTTTGTTTAGTCACCTATCTCAACAATTTCATAGATGCATGGAAGTGCAAGTTTAAGAAAGAATCTTTCACCGCATTGCTCACCATAGTTTGGTTCTAAGGGTCTAGCACCCGGTAGAATATTTGGAGAAGTATCTTCCCCAAAATCTCTTGGTTTTGGCATTTTGCTAACTTTATATTAAATATCTCCCATACTTCATGAAGTGGCTCCCAACTCCTTTGTCTAAAGTTGATTATCTCATCTCTTGCATAGCACACCTTGGGGAAAGGGAGTATTGATCCAAAAATATCTTTTTAATCTCGTTCTACTAAGTGATTGAAGACATAGGGAGTGAACGGTCCCATGACATCTCTTCTTCTGTTAGTGAAAATGGGAAAAGATGGAGCTGAAAGGCTTCTTGAGTAGTGTGCGCAATATTGAATGGCGCACACACCTCCAAGAAATTCTTTAAGTGAACATATGGGTCCTCATATGCTTGACCCTTGTAGCAACAAATGAAGCATGATGCTATTCACATGAAGGGTCCCGCTCCCATGAGGTGGGATACGGGTTGCTCCCGTTTGGCCTGCACCCTTTGGTTGGCTCTGTCTATGAAGGAGAACATTAAATGACTCCACATCATTAGTGTTTTCACTCATAATTCCGGTCATATTAGGGTTACCTATAAGAAATCCAAAAACAAAAAATATAATAAAATACACCACCCCAGATATACCCAAGTAAGAAGTACACTATACAAGTAAAATCTATATTTCACTCTCTGGCAATGGCACCATTTTGATAATGCTCAACTTAATCCCATGTTTGGGGGGTGAGGCGGTCGTTTTCAATAACCCAACTAAAGTTATGGTCGAATCCACTAGGAGCGAATGATAAATTTTGAGTCTTATAGGTGTTCTAATCACTAAAAGGTTACCCAAAATGATAATAAACAAGACATGTAAAATAAAATGGGGGGATTGGTTTGTCATGGTTTTCGACTACCAATGCACAAATATGACACTTTTGATTTAAAATCAAGAATAGAGAGGGTCTAAAGATAAAGCGTGTGGGTTCATGATGGTTTAGCATGAAGTTTAGTTATTGATCCAAGGATAGGCTAGGTCAAAAATCATTGTAGTCAATCTTTTGATAAAACTACAATGATTTCACTTATTGGATATTTCAAGCACCTAACAAGTGTTCAATTCGTAATCACCCAAAACCTCAATCAAGTATCCCCATTTCTAGGATGATGCTCTTGACATGGCTTATACTCCAATCACACTTATTTCTAAGATTGAAAAAGCTAGTAAACCATAGACTTAATTGTTCACCATTACTTTGTCCCCCTATAACCCTCTTTTAAGGATGTTATGGGTTACCTCAAGTTCACCTTTATCCTTTTTTCAAGGATGACAAAGGGTTTTTGTAACGACCTGATTTTCTAGAACCGGATCGTCACAAGAGGCTCATGATCCTGAAGGACCACAAGCCAACCCTCTACTAATATTTGTACTAGACAATGCATAATATAGATAATAAATTCAAAAATTATCCATAAGGTTCAAAACATCTAAAAATACTCAAAATTTAAAACTGAATACTGATACATCTATCCGAAAAGGCTCTAAACTAAAAATAACAAAATTTGATGCAATAATGATAAAAGGATCATCCTCGAATGAAGAGGACTCACTGCTGTGTCTACTGCTGCTGACTGTGACTAAGCTGCTAAGGATACTCTGGATCTCGTGCCTCTGAACCTATGGTGTCAAATAAACACCATAGCACAAAATGAGTCAGTATAGGAATGTACCTATTATGTAGATGAGGTAAGGCTAAATGCAAGGGCTTATGCATGAACAATTACTTAACTGAATAATAATAAGAGGACTGAATGAGAACACATACATGAATGCACAAACCATAACTAAAATCATCGTGACTCGAAATACTGAAGCTCAGATACTACTTTACTGCCATTAGAACTCACTACTAATGTATGAGATACTGAACATTGAATCATCTGATACTGATAACTGAGTACTGGAGTTGATATCAGTCCTCTCTAGTGAGCGATCTCGAAAATTGATGTTACTGAAATTGATTAACTAAATATACTTATGTCATTGATTGAATTTTGAGCTTTCTACTCTCGACTGACTTCATCGGAGATTAAACCTCTCTAACAGATGAATTTTAGAATCTACTATCAATGATAAGAAAAGATCATGTATGAATCTGACAAAAAGAATACTCAACTGAATCTGAGACTGAGATCAAGCCTATCTGATGGGTGATCTCTAGATATGATAACAAGAATACTCAACTGAATCTGAGACTGAGATCAAGCCTATCTGGTGGGTGATCTCTAGATCTGATAACAAGAATACTCAACTAAATTTGAGAATGAGATCAAGCCTATCTGACGGGTGATCTATAGATCTAATAATGAGATTACTCAACTGAATATGAGACTCAATCAAGCCTATCTAACGGGTTTCTCAACTGATATGAGATTGAAATCAAGCCTATCTAATGAGTGATCACTAGATCTGATACTAAATAACTTTATAAGGGACAAATCCTATCTGATAGGTGGTCCATGAATTAATGGAACTATCTGAGTTGCTCACTGAGATAGATGACTGTATTTGATAGTCCTGATTTATGAATATTTATACTGAAACTGTAATTGTGTGAAGTAGTCACTTAACCAACATGCCTCAAATCTCAATTGGTGAGGTCCGAACTGTAACCTCAACTGGAAGGGTGTCAATACCTTCCACGGGTAAAGACCTTTCTGGTCAAGCCTATCTGACGGGTGACCCTCGAAGGAAGATAAGCCTAAGGCAATATAATAGTCAAGCCTAGCTGATGGGTGACCAGCCTTTCCTGATGGGTGACTCCTGCATCCTGCGCTGGCTATGCAGTTCAGGAGTTTAGGTATTTCTCCTAACAACTCTGTCTCTCTGATAGGGAGCCGCCATCCCTTCCCTCGGTCGGTGCTAGCTCCTAGTCCCAACTGAAAGACTCTAAACTTATTCTTAACTGAACACAAACTAAGTTGAATCTGATACTGATCATGTTTCTCAAATGATCTGACTGAGTTAAGCTATATTCACTTCATTCCATATCTAACAAAATACTACTAAATCTCATTATCTGACTGAATGACACTGAGCTCGAGATAGATTACTCAAATACTACTAAGGACTAAACTAAATATTTTAATACTACAAGATCTGAGCTGAGTACAGAACTAAGGCTAGATTATTAGTAATACTGAGACTACAGAGATTACTAAGATTACTTAAGTTTTGTATCTATCTAAGAGTACAGATTTCTATAACTCACTGAGTGCTGAGAATCATGGATTGACTGAGATTATCGAGGAAACTAACATGGGATCTAGACTGCAGCTAATTTGTTGGGCATAAATACCCCCAGGACTCGATAACATAAAAGTAAAGCATAACCATTCTTGACTTATCAACACCATGGATATTCGTTCAGCATCACAATCACTACAACATCACTTTAAGCATTTAGGAATCCTAAACATATAACATAAGGGGGACTTGCTATTGGATCATACTCTTTTCAATAAGGCCTTGCATCGAGCACTTCGCACATATTTAAGTCTTGGCATGTATCGGAGAACACATAATTGGGGAACTTTATGATATCATGTTATAATTCATTCATCAAACACTTATCATGTATTAAAGTCTTAGCATGTATCAAAGAGCACATAATTGGGGAATTTCATGCTATCATGCCACAATTTATTCACTAAGGCTTTTCAACAAACACTTGGCATGCATGGGCTTACACACAATTGGGGATTTCTAGTCAACATGTTATAATGGCTCTAATTCATTCACATAAGAATTTTATCAAACATATGGGGAGCATGCTTTGCTTATTCAATAATTTCTTCACTTAATTGACATGAACTCATCACTTAACAAGCAACTTGAAGAGGGTTTATCATGAACATCATATGAATATTACATGAATATCACATACTAGGGTCAAATCTTAAAAACCTTGCAAATAAACATGAATCAAAACTCAATAATAGCATGAACATCAATTTCAACACACTTGAATCATGAAAACCCATAAACATAAGATCTTTGAATTTTTAAAAAGGGTTCTTGAGCTTCTTGGATGAAAGGGACCCAAGAGTCAACATCTACATACCTTAGAGAAACTCTTTCTTGAAAAATCTTGGAAAGATTCTTGATTTCTTGATTTCTCTTGATTTTTCTTGAAGAAGAAAGAAGGATTTTGATTTTGTAGAAACCCTAGTTTTTGATGTTAAAGATGAAGAATAAAATTGTGAGCGTTGATCAGATATAAATAGGGGATGAAAAGAGTGGGAAAAATACCAAAAAGCCTTTTTAAAATCGAGTTAAAAATGTTGAATGGGGGATGCAACGGTTCGTCGCTCAGTCTGACGGTCCTTCGGATCATCTATCATACAACGGTTGGAAAAAAAACACACTACCTCAACGCAATAGTTTCAGCGATGGTTCTTTGCAAACCCGATGGTCCATTGGATTGTCCATTGCACGTTGGCCAAGATGAGGTCATACTGCCTTAGCGCGATGGTCCGCCACAACCTCGATGGTCCATCATCCTGGCCATCGCACTTGGCCATTACTGCCTTGGTAGCAACGGGCTGGGCAACTGTCCTTTGTAAGATCGCCGGTCCATTAATCCGGCCGTTGCACCTGGCCGGTTCCCACTTTTTTCAGTAAAATGACAATAACTTCCTCGTCCGATGTCGGATTTTGACGAAATTGGTATTGATGGAAAGCTATTCAATGCTCTACATGACAAAAAGTCGATATTAGAGAAATTCTACATGGTTCAAAATATTTATCACTTGGGAAGATACTTCTCAACCTTTTTGGATCAGATTTATGCTTCACTTAACACACTCTAAGGCTTAGAGTATGAGAGAAATTTGTGGGATCTTACAATTTTTAGAGTTTAGGGTTTTCACCCATCAAACTTATTTGGAGATTTGGGGTTTTCACCAATCAAATTTTAATTTATTAATCCAAGCAATGGTGGAATCCATACTCAACAACTAAAATTCATGCAAACACAACAACACCCACACACAATTACACTTTAGTTCAACATAATCCCAAGACCAAATTACTTAGCTACTCGTGAAGAAATTAAAAATAGATATACCATGGAGATTATCCAAAACATTCATTCTTTACAAAATTACTAAGAAATTAAGCCTCCAAGAATAGCTGCACCTTTGCCCAATTAGAGTTTCTTACTTTAAAAAAAAAAAGCTATGAGGTAATCAATACCCAAAAAAGAAAGGGTTTTTGCCTAAATATGATTTGGAATTCATCCAAGTAGTTTTATAAAACTGCCCCTGGGCATAATCCTGCTGAACCACGATCGCGCAAGTTTGTCTGCGACAGAGGCTACGCGATTGCAGTTGTGTTCCGCGATTGCAGTTGTGTTCCATGACCACTTGTGCTGAACATCTTGACTGACTGCGACTGTGGTCATGGTAACTGAGGTTGATATGGTCTAGGTCTTCAGCTGCACTCTTCCTTTCTCCCTTTTTATCATTTTAAGCTTCATTCCACATCTTTTGATCTCTTCAACTCTATGCCTACACTGAGTGGATATTAGTGCATTTATTTACTTACAAAATGTCTCATTTATTAATTTAAAATAAGGTAGTGTACATGAATGTTTAGTGAGTATAGGTGGTAAATCTCCACTCATGAACCGTTATAAATAGTTATGGTAAAAAAGTGGATTAATAATGGACCGAAATCAACCTCGGACAAGTTTTTAAATGGCATATTTAGTTCCAAAAGTTCATAATTCATTGAATAAGTTGTTATCCATTGTAAAAGAATCTATTTTAAAGGTAAAAAATGGGTAATCTCTTTTAGAAAACATTAGTAAAATTGAGGTTTTTGTTGGAATTACACCACTAAGTAAGCATAAATACGCCTAAAAGTATGGATGTCATCACTAGTATCCATAGAATAGAACTATATCACCTAAGCGTATATAAACTAGATCATGCCCCTTTTAAGGATAAAATACTTACCTGGAGTCTAACTGGCATCGTAACCATAACCTTGGACCCAACAATACATAACTAGAATAAGAATAACACAATAATTTGGAAAACTATGATCCAAATTACTTAGTCAAATGGTATGTCTTATACTAAAGGATCCTTAACATTAATTTATAGTTAACATGTCTATAATAAAGAAAATAGGATTTTATGGGCATAACATGTATTTTATACTAAGGTTTGGGTAATATTTTTATCTCAAATTCTCTAAATAGTTTAAATCATTATATAATAGTCATAAACCCATCCTATAATTCCTACCTAATATGCAATTTTTACAATATACAATCTTGTAGAGAAATGTAGATCGAAGACTACCTTGATGTCGAACCACATTCTAGAACCATCCATAAATTGCTTGTATTTGATCCATGATTCTAGAACATCATCACACTATCAGAATCATGATCTACATATTAGTAAGAGTAAAACAATATCCATATTGCAATATATAACTCCATACTTAAATCAGATCAAAAATAGATCCATGGGGCCTGCTAATGGAATCCAAAATAAAATCTGTCATGGGGTCCCTTAAAGGACAAGGAATGTGTACAAATTAAGTTAAAATTGGGGCTCAAAATGATCCCTAAATATTGAGAATTTAATACCTAAATTCTAGGAATTTACAATGAAAAATGATGGAATTTAATGAAAAAATAATGGAAAATGATCAGTGAGTGTTGAACTATCTTACCTTAGCTTTAATAGATTATTTTCCATACTTTCCCATATCTCAAGCTCTCAAAATTGGAGGAAAAAGCCATAGAGAAATAAAGAAAAATTGGGTGAATAAGAGAGATTTATCACTAACAGTGACAATTTAAGTGGCCACTAAGTTCTTGAAGCGGTTGCCGCTTAAGGGGAAAATAACTACAAAAGCAGTCCGGTAAGGATAGGTGAGGATCGCTTAAGCGGCATCTGGGCCTCTAAAGTAACGTCCGCTATAGAGGACCTTGACTGCTAAAACAAACCATAATCAAGTAACCAAGGTCGCTAAAGCAGCTCAAGGTTGCTAAAGCGGCTCTTAGACCGCATTAGCAGTCACACTAGATATCAGACATCAAATTTTGTTAAGCCCATATGGACTTCGGCCGGGTTCTCTAGATTCGTTCATTTCATGCACACAAATGAACTGTGCTACCGTACCAAATTCGATATTTCATATTCAACGGAACCATCAAAACTTTCACTTATTATTATTTTGATGAAATGAGGAATCCACACCTATAGTTTTGTTTTTACCAAATCTACTCAATAGCTTAAAATGAGTATGGAAGCTTTGAAACCCAGACGAAGGGTCTCTCTAGCCTAAAATAAAAATTCCAGAGCTAATGGTGTTGTCAAAATTCTCATTCTAGGTTTTGATACTATAATTTTTGGTCTAAGATCAATTTCTTAACAACAAAAACTCCAAAATAGAGAAATGAGCCTAAGACCCAAACAAACTGTCAGAAAACCAAACTGATAGTTCTGGCAAGTCATAAATAAACTGTAACCATTATGAAAAGGAACAAAATTTTGCAATTATACAAAAATTGAGAAACTAACAAGGAGGTTCATTACAATATATTAGTACATATTAAACTCCCTCAGCACGACGCTAGTACATACAAAGGGGTTCAAATTTCCCAACAGGTTTGAGATCAAACCTTGTTGAATGGTTTTTCTTGTCATTTTGCTTCAGACCTTTATTTCTCATTTTTCTTTTTAAATTACTCTTTTTGATAACTTTTTTGAATAACTTTATATTATAAGTTTATTCAAATTTTAAAAGTTATGGGTTTCTTTAAAATATTAAATTAGTATATCATAATAATTCAATCAATAAATTGATTTGAAGTAAATGTTGTTATATATTTAATAAACTTCTTAATGAAAATGTTTAATTTAGATAAAAATTACTGAATTTGAGATCCCTTATAATATGGTTCAACCCGTTTATATCTAATTTGACCCGCTAATTTTCCAATAGTATTAGCATGCTTACCTTTTCTCGAACTCCCTGAACAGAAATCCTCGATCCGCCACTGTATAATACACTTCAATGAAGGATTCATAAATGGAGATAGAATGAAACACATTTCGTCAAAGCTTTTCTACACTCATGAGCTTCAAAAGAATGGTGATATCAACATGCAACAAATTCATTAAAGTAAAAATATGGTTGGTTTACTCACCAAGTCGTTACCAACTGGAAATATGGTGCACACAATTGGGATGCGAAAATTCTCAGATGTTTTCATTGTAGAAATTTAATATGCATTATACTTTTTTTTCCTTATGTTGTTTTGTCCCTTAGGATTTTCCTTGTTAAGATTTTTAATGGGTAGCCAAAATGCATCTTATTAGATATGTGTACTCTTTCTTCTTCAATAAATATTTTTCAATGAGTTTTTCTAGTAAAATTTTATGAGGCACGTTATCTATCAAATAGACATTTAAGGGGGAGTGTTATAAACCTAATTTGATTTAGAGTGAATGTGTATTCCTTGGAAGAAAAGGATCAAGTCAATTTTCTCCTATAAATAAAGGGGTTCTCTTCATTGAAATTCACACCTTAAGAGAAATAACAATTACTCTCTCATCTCTTTCTTATTATTCTTGTCTTTAATTTATTAGCTCATAACCAATATATTATTTCAAGATTGTGGAACTATTTCAAGAGCCCTATAGAGAATTTGTTTCAATATTTATGCCAATTAAGACGGAATGTATCAAGATGATGCTTAATTAATTTATGCACACAAAGTAATCAAATAAAATAATTAGTATTCCTGAAAAAAATTAAATATCATAGTACAACATTATTGTGCAAGACATCCGAACCAAGGAGGAAGAGGCCTTCGTTGTAGAAAAGATGAGGAAGCAAGATGTGAAAAGGTGATGCACAAATGCCTTCATAAGTAAGTGCGAGGTGTTGGATATAGTGAATACAAGTAGAGGTAGAATAGGCCAAAAAATATTGGAGAACATGATTAGACATGCATAGCGCAACTTTAGCTTATCGGGGACATGACCTTATATAGGAGGGTGTGGAAATCGTTGGTTAGAGTAAATGAGTTGTAGATATTTGAATCATTGTCTTGATTTTAAACGTGTTTATTCTTAGTGGTGTTTGTCGTAATATCAGTCTTATTCTTGTAATGTATTGATTTTGATTTTCTATTATCATATGTTGTTATGGTGTTTTGATTATTGCACCATTTGTTTTTCTATTATCATGTGTTGTTATGGTGTTTTAATTATTGCACTATTTGTTGTTGTTATTGTTTCCTTATTACCGGCTATATTTTCTTCATTGTTATTTTCTCTTTTAATATCTACTTTGATTTGTTTTACTCGAACAAAGGGTCCTTCAAAAACACTTCTCTACCTCCACGAAGTAGGCCTAAGATTTGCGTGCATTCTACCCTTTTCAAATTCCACTTATGAGATTTTACTAAATATATCATTATTATAATACAACATTATATAGACCTTAGGCAAATACAAAACATATTTAGTAGCAAAAATATCAAAATACAACCACCTTATTGTATCAACGTACAACAGAATGTCAGAATGTGAACTCATTCAAAGTCATATTTAAGGCAATCTTTTTCCTATTTTTTTCCTAGTCTGAGAGAAACTAATCTCCTGCTTTTTCTATATTTGAAAGTCTTACAATTGCAAGGAAAAAATCAGAGTGAAGTAGTAAATCATCTATTTTGGAAGCTAAACTTTCTGGTCAGTGGAGTCTTTAGTATTATCATCAAAAGTATCACGTAAATTAGAAGGATGGAAGTATAAAAGATCAAACTACAATGATATCATGGATTTTCCACCTGTCCCAGTTAACATACTGAAGACTAACAACAACAATAATATATTAATTCACCGTAATCAGACAAGTGAAGTTTGAAGAAGGTCGTGTGTGTATAGACCTTTCCCCTACCTTGAATATATAGAGAGGTTGTTTTCAATAGATCTTTGACTCAAGACAACTGAAAAGAAGACAATAGCAACAAATAGGAACAACATAACAAAATCACAATAATCAAGGCTAAATAATCAACCAAAATAAACAATATCTAAGAATATGAAAATATACTACCAATACTAATTAAACTTGTCAAACGGGTCGGGATGGCCTGGTAAGCCTGGACCGGTGAGCCCCCAGGCTAAAGGGATATTGATCCCATGCTGGGTCATCTATGTTGATAGGCCCAGCAAGATCGACCCGGTCCAAACCCGGACTAGGCCCATCGGTTAACCGACCCAGCCTAACTTGGTTAATTAATAAAAAAAATCATTTTTTAGGCTGTTTGCTGACTGGGCCATTTGACTGTTGGCCCCATGACTATAATGTCGTTTGGGACCCAACGACCATTTGGCCTACTTTCCTATTTTATTAAAAAAAAATAATTCAAAGTTTTTTCTATAAATACCCTGAAAATTCAAATCATTTTCCACACAAATCTCATTCTCTCATTCTCTCAATCTCTCTTAAATATTCTAATTATCACCTAAAGTGATCAATTTTATTTTTTAATACAAATAGAAGTGGAATTTTTCTAAAGTCGCAACTTTTGGTTACTTTTAAAATTTGGTATTGTCATTCTATCTCTTACCTTTAATTTTCAATTAGTGTATTGATTGTTGAATATTTATTTTTATTATTATTGTCTATTTTGAATATTATTAAGTTTATTTTATAATATGGATAAAATAAGAAACCTCAGTAAAAGTATCAAAAAAATTTATTTCAGATGTGGTAGTGGTAGTAAAAAATGAATTGGTGGTGGTTCTGGTAGAGGTAGTTCAAGTAATTGATATACCCGTGTGCCTCCAGTATCGGTTATTCAATCTTATGAGAAAGAAATAAGTGTAGGTGCTCACTATATGGATTATGCAGAAGATCAGGAAAATTATGGTATAGAAGAAGAGAATGAAGTAGACGCGGTTAATTTACATGAAGATGATGAAAATATTGGTGAAACACCCGTAGTAGGAAATGCTAATGTTAGATCTGAATCGGTTAATATTTCTCCCCATCCTCCCCGTGCCCCAAGAGCTTGTAGAAGAACTAGTATTGCATGGGAATTTTTCACAGAAAGAGAAAGAAAAACTAAGGTGCAATGTAATATTTGTGAAGTTGTATATGAGCATAAAAGAGAAAGCAATCAAGGGGGTACAGGTTTGTTGATGAGACATATAAGAGAAAATCACGCTAGAGAGTTACTTATTGCACAAGGTGGTGAGGCTGTTGGTGGGCCAGCACAAACTAGATTGAACCCAAAAATCAGTCAATTAGTTAAGAATTATAATAAAATGAAGGATCGGGAAGAAATAGCAAAAATAATATTTGTGGGTTGTTTTCCATTCAATTTTGCTTCTTCGGATGCTTTTGTTCATTATATTCAAGTAATTTATAATCCTATGTTTTATTGCATTCTAGAAGTACTTGTTGGGACTATATTTCTAGACTCTATGAATAATACGTTTATTTTTTATCTACATTATTAAAAAATATTCAATGTAGAATTGCTCTAACTTTCAATCTTGGTCGTGATGTTAGTAAAAATAATTATTTAACCATGACTTGTCACTGGATAGATAATAATTTTGTTATATTAGAATGTATTCTAGCTTTTTTGTATGATGAAGATCGTAGACATACTGAAAAATTTATTTTCAAATCTATTACTAAAATTGCAGAATATTACGGTATTGAACAAAAAATTATGTATTGCTTTTGATAATGCATCTAACAACAAGACTGCTATTGACAAGTCAAAAGCCGATCTTTCTTCGCCGTTACCTGAAATATTTTATGTTCAGTGTGCTTGTCATATATATAGCTTAATTGTAAAAGATGACTTTGAATTTCTTGAGCTTTATATAGAAAAGGTCCGGCTTGCTGTTGGCTTTATTCAAGAAAATATCGAAGAAAAAGAGTAAGAGAATTTAAAGTTAAATGAGAACAAAATGGACTTGGACCAATATTAAAGACTGAAGAATGTGATACAAGATGGAATGCTACTTATACTTACTTAAAAACTTGTCTTGCTTATAAAGTTCCTATTATAATGACTTTTAATCAATAGTCTGATTCTTTTCCTGAGTGAATGCTACATGATTCTGATTGGGCTGCAATTTATGATATTCTTAAGTTTTCAAAAAAAAATTTATATAGCTATAGTTGAATTTTTCGGTGCTTATCATCCTAATTTTTGTAATATTGTAGCTTATTTAGCTAAAATTTCTTGTTTGCTTAAAGAATATAAGAATAGAGAAGGTTACAAGGAAGCTGTTAGTGTATGTTTGCTAAATTAAAAAATATTTTTATCCGCTTTCCCCAATTTACTTGGTTGGTGATATATTAAATCATGTATTAAATATAATACTATTTACGACTTTAGTTCTATTATTTATACTTCCTTAGAGATAGAGCCTGAAGAAAACCAGATTTGTTTACGGCTATGAGTGATGCAAGCATTTACATTGAAGCTTTATATAACCATTATGCCGATTTACTTGATGTGACTGTACTGATAAATATCACTCTAACTATCTCTCCAGAGGAGCCATCATTTTCTAAAAGTTTGGTACATAGTGATTTTCCTGATAACTATTATGATTTACATGTTTGGAATAGGGTTGAGACTTCAACATACACAACAACTTCTCGGGAAGAGCTTAAGTATTATGTTCGACAGCCAATAGAGGATCGTAGAGCAAGGATCAATGCGTTGGATTGGTGGAAGAATAATGAAAGACAATATCATGTGCTTTCAAGATTAGCTAGAGATATATTGAATGTTCTAATGTCAACCGTTGCATTGAAGAGTACTTTTAGTCAGGGACGACAACAGCTTGGAGACAACCAATACTCATTGGGAAGCAATGCTATGAATGTTCTAGTTTTCCTTAGAGATTGCATTAGAGAGGAACAAAGAAATCAAAGAATGAAGGTGGAGCCAAAAAACGAACAGAATTTTGAAGAAATTCTGACTTCAAGGGAGAACTCAACACAATCAAGTCCAATGCATGGTTTTGCCCCCATTGATTTTGACTATCCTATGACAGTTCTAGTTAATATTAACATGAACGAGTTGAAAAAAAAATACAAAATTTGTAGAATTTTCATTCATGTAAATTATAAGTTTTGGATCATTTTGCAATCAATAAAATACAACATTAATTCACTCCGTACTTTGTAAGTTTTTTCATTTAAATTGAATTTTTAGTTTGATTAAATACTTTTAATATATTACTATCAAACTTTACACTAAGTAATAAATATAACAAACATATATACACATATATTCTACATATATACACAAGTGGTATTAAAAGTAGTATATATTCTACATATATGTGAATATATATATGTATGTATATATATATACATACATACTTATATATATATATATATATGTTATATGTATAATTGTATATTGTTTAAAGTGGTATTTTAAGTAGTATATATTCTACATATATACCTATATTTTATTTGTAGACTAAAATAGTATATATTTAATGTGTATATGTTTCTAAAGTAGTATAATATGTAATGTATATATGTTATATGTGTATATATTTTCTATAGACTACAAAGTAGTATATATTTAACGTATACTTATCTATATATTTTCTAAAGTAGTGAGTGTGTGTGTATGTGTATATATATATACGTATATAGTGTATATATGTTGTATGTATATTGTTTCAACTGGTATTTTAAGTAGTGTATATTCTACATATAATGTCTACATATTTTCTATAGACTAAAATAGAATATATTTAATGTCTATATGTTTTCTAAAGTAATATATATATATAGTGTATATATTTTGTATGTATATTTTTTCAAGTGGTACTTTAAGTAGTATATATTCTTCATATATGTCTATAAATTTTATTATTTTTTAGTTTTGATTAGTTTGGAATGGTCAAAATTAGACCAAGGTTAAATGTGTTGGTCCCGATTTATTTGACAAATTTTCACTGTTTAGGCCCGGATGGGACCGGCCTGTCAAAATTGACCCGATACCCACTACAAGAAAGAAGGCATTTGGCAACAAATTTTTTTGTTGCCATATATTGAATATTGTTGCCAAAAATAATTTTAGCAACGAAAAAAAAGTTGTTGCATGTTGTTGCAATAACAGCCGATGCAAAAAGTTTAAGCAACAACATTTTATATTGTTGCCAAAGGTTGAGTTAATGTAACAAAATATATTGGTGCCACAAATCATATTTTGTTGGTAAAAGGTAACATAATTGAGGCTTATGAAAATATTTAGCAACAAAATAACTGTTGCAAAGAAATTAATTTTTTTCCTACGACATTAGTTGTTGCAAAACAATGGAGGGAAGGGTACGCAATTAGTAATTTGTTTTAAATAATTTTAGCAACAATTATTATTATTTACAGCCATAACACTATTTTTTCCCAACAATATTATTATTTAAGCTTATGTATAAACAATACTCTATTATACAACTTCTGAATAATTGCTACATACATAATTCACTCCTAAAAAAATTCATGAATGTTTATATAAATATATTTGCAAAGGTCAGTAATTTGTTTTAAATACTTGTGAAAAAATATGTTGCTACTTAACCAAAAAAAATTTAAAACATTAAGAAATATAGGCTCATAAACTATAATCTAATAGTAGCCCAATAACAAATCATCTTCGAAGAACTTGTTTGTTAAATAATGAAGTGTATTGCCAACCATGATATTGGACAACTCGGGTTCATCCTAGAAAAGAAGATAATAAAATGCATTTTAACAAAAGGAAGCTATAAAGTACATATGTAGATCAAAATAGAAAAAAATTAGATGCTAACAAATTATTTAACAATAACTTTATAACCAAGATAAAACCAAGAAATCATTAAACCAGATAATGCATCAAGAGACATAAGATGAGAGTTAACTACTGACTATAAATAGTGCATATAGTTATAAAATAAAGAAGCTAGAAGCAGAAGATGTTGTAAGAAGGGTGGCCAAGATCTCTCCCTACCCTCTTCTCCTTAACCATCGGCCAACCACCATGGATAAAACATTAACTTCACCGCTTCTGCCTAATCCTTCGATTAGCCCTGTGAAAGAAATTCTCATGGAAGAAACCCCTACCTATAAAGACATCATCGCTGAAAAATTGAGCTCCCAATTCACTTCTTTGGGACCATCAGAACACGATATGAAAGAGGGATCGAACCTAGATAATAGAGGGATCCTATTATAAGAAAATGATAAACTCCGTCTATACACCCCTTGGATCCACTCTGTTATTATCAAACCTATCAAGGGGAACTTCAATCATCAGTACCTTAATAAGAAGCTAGATGATGTATGGAAACTATCTGAACCTCTATGCTTTATAGATCTGGGATTGGGTTTCTATACCGTCAAACTCTCAAAGCCGGAAAGTCAATCCTCAAATCTTCAAGGAGGACCCTGGTTTATTGCTGAAAGGTTTCAATCTGTAAGAAAGTGGTAACCTAATTTCTTTCCAAGCCATTCGATAGTTGACTCAACTGCGATCTGGATCAGGCTTCCCCACTTGCCAATAGAATTGTATGGCGTCGTCATACTACATAGAATTGGCACAAAAATTGGGACCTTATTAATGCTGGATGCATGTACATTAGTGGATCTGCGGGGTAGATACGCAAGAATATGCATTCAAATCCCTCTTGACACACCGGTGAAAGCCTCAATCACCATTAATAATCACAATCAACCACTTCTCTATGGGGGGCGAGGGGTTCTACGTAAGAACTACGGTTTTCTGGAGCACACAATGACTAATTGCTCATATCTTCTAAAAAACCCTCAACCGGAAGAAGCCAGTATGACTCCAATTTTAGAGGTCACCCTCGCCACCTCTGAAGGACAATCGTTACTAGAGGACAACCTATCAAAATAGAATAAGAGATTGCAACCGAAAAGCCATCAAATCTCCATGAAAGAAGTGCCCACCGCCAAGGTTAGTACCTTTGAGGTGGGCTCAGGTAATTCCTTAAGCTCTAAATCATCGAAGGCGGCGCCAGATGAGCCTACTAGGCCTTCTCCATCTGGTCTCCCTACTCCTAGGCTGACCCAGAGAAAATCCTCAAGGTGCAATAAGGCTCTTCAGATGGGAATGGGCCAAAAAATAGTCAATCCCATTTACCCTTCACTACTAAGGGCTTTAGGAATAACGCTGGTACCTAAAGGCCTAGCTCCAACCTTATTTATGGACATATCCACAAAGCCCACCTCAATGCTGAATTACCCAATCTCTCTCCTTTTAACTCCCATTCTATTATAAAAATACCCTTCCCTTAACTATGGAAATAAAAATAAAAGAAGGCCTATATCGTGGGGCCCCTAAGAGTGAGCTGGACATAGACAATGATATACCTACTATCTTGACGGTGGTAAACTCTTCCATTTACCACAATTATTTGATAAGGAGTAGCCAGAGCATGGACATGGCATTAAATACTGGTGGTTTTTCCTAATGGCAAAACTTCTCATCTCCCTTCTATCGATTCTCACCACCCTATATACCATGAAGAGTACATGACTGATCCACTATATAGAACAACCACGGACAACTCCAAATCCAACCAAATAACCATCACAATAGCTCCACTCTTACCGGATCACCAACCAACTTCATGGTTGTAAATATATCTATCCAACCAAATTGGTCCAATACACATGGAATGGGAGAGGAGATAATTCACTATACTCATTTAAGACCCCCAGTACTTAGCTCAACTGACAATGGCGAGCTTGTCCCAGGGGATCCCAACGTATGGCTCCAATGTTTGGATGGCCACACTATTCCAAGTGATCAACTCCCCTCTTCAGGAGGAGCTAACCATAGAATCTTTGGCCAGCATCATGAACCACATGAGTCTAAGTCTTCCATTCCCCCCACCCAATCCTGCAATGATGCTCCTAGGACCAGTTTTTTTCTTCTCCATCTAGGGAGCTTCCATCATCTTCACCTCTACTACCCCCTGTGATCACAACCTTCCCTCACCTCACCTTGGAGAAAATAGAGAGGGTAAATGCCCTGGAAGCATTAAGATCAAGCAACAAGGATATGGAGAAGTTTCTATCACAACTCAAAGTGCCAAGATCAGAAATTCTAAACATAGTCGAACCACTAACTCTAGAGTTCACAGAGCCAGTGTAGGAAGTTATGACTATCCTGATTTCTCTAGGGTTGGCAGAACTAGAAATAAGAACAAATATAGTAAACCTTATGAGAGAAGTGACTTCTAGGGCTAATCTGACCCCATTCAATAGAAAGAGAAAAAACTCCTCACTATCTCTCATCTCCAACCCCAAGGGGAAGGACAAGGTGAATACATCACAACCACCCCACCCCCTCTACTCCAAAATGAAGAACTTCATAGTATGGAGTATTAGGGGAGCAAAGAAAGCTAAGTTCAGGAAGCATTGTAAAGCTATAATTAACATCCACCAACCTTGCATTCTTGCTTTTCTGGAACCAAGAAGTCAGACCACCAGGACCTTAGTGAGGATCTGGGCTACCAAAACTGCATCCAGTCTAAGGCAAGTGGTAACTCAAAGGAGCTAGTGATTATGTGGAAGGATGAATCCATCTCAATTACCACTGTCTCCATTACCCCTAAGCTATCAATGATAAAGTCAAGGTTATTTCCCCCTTCCTCCTGATTCATTAGTATTATATATGCTAGCATTGGCTTTAACTCTAGGATTATTCCTTGGGATTAGCTCTCCTCCTTTTATGATACCTACATTACCCTAAGGGAAAGAGCTGGTTTGTGGAAGGTGACTTTAATGAGCTGCTAAGAGCCTCTGAGAAATTTGGAGGCTCAAAAGTTAACCTCGATAGAATCAACATGTTCTGGAATTGCCTAAATCACTGTAACCTTATTGACTTAGGTTTCAAAGGTCGTAAGTACATCTGTTCTAACATGCATTATAAAATAGACATGGCCTCATTCTGGAAAGATTGGATAGATGTCTAGCTAATGAAACTTGGATTCACTCGTACCCTAAGGCTTCTATTACCCATCTCCCCAGAACTCATTCTAACCATTCCCTCTTTCTCCTCAATGTAGGCAATCCTCTTGCAAACCAAGGGAAACCTTTCAGAGTGGGATTCATGTGGTTCAGTCACCAAGATTTCCCAAACCTGATCAGAGATGTTTTTTTTAACTGCCGTTGTTTTACTACAGCCACCTCTAAATTTAAGGCTAAGGCCAAGGTTTGGAACAAGCAAATTTTTGGGGACATATTTAAGAAGAATAAGCACATGCTTTCAAGGTTGGTTGGAATTCAAAAATCCCCCAATTACCCCACTATCCACTTCCTCCAAGGGCTAGAATACACCTTACTAAAGGACTTTAACCACATCCCAAATCTGGAGACTTAATTCTAGAAACTTAAATCCAGGATCTCTTGGCTTCTCCAAGGAGACTCCAACAATAGGTTTTTCCATACCTCTACTTTGAATAGAAGGAGATGGAATAGAATCAATTCTATTATGGATGAAAGTCGCACCTAGCATTATCACCAGAAGGATATTGAATCTAATGTCTCCAATTACTATTCCAATCTTTACACTTTTGAACACTCTATGGGTTACATGAACACCCACATCAACCCCTCCACCTTAGGTTCCATTAATTTTTCTTACCATGAAATGCTCCAGGACACTCCAACTTATGATGAGGTCAAAAGAGTTGTCTTCTCCTTCAAGCTTGATAAAGCCCCTGGGCCTAATGTCTTGCACACCTTTATGTATCAAAAGTTCTGGGATACCTTAGGCCCCCCCTTGTTACTTTTTGCCAAGCGACCTTTACCTCCTACTCCATGGACCCTCGAGTAAACTTCACCTACCTCTGTCTCATTCTTAAATATAGAAATACCACTACTCTCAAGAAATTTAGGCCAATTGGGTTATACAATACCCAGTATAAGATCATTTCCAAAATAATTGCCTCCAGAATTAAGCCTTTCCTTACCAATATCATTGGCCCTGCTCAAGCCAGCTTTTTGGAAAAAAGGAGGGCCTCTGATAATGCAATCATTATTCAGGAATATGTCACCCACTTCTCTAGAATGAAGGAAAAGAACTCTAACATGATTCTTAAAATTGACCTCGAAAAAGCTTTTGACAGCTTGAATGGTCCTTCATTAGGCAGACTCTCTTCTTCTTCAATTTTCCTAAAGACCTCAGCAAGCTCATTCTCTCCTGTATCTCCACCTCATTCATTTCTATCCCAGTCAATAGGGGAAACACCACTCCTTTTAACCCTACTAGGGGCATTAGACAGGGGGATCCTATGTCTCTTTACCATTTCATCCTTTGCATGGATCTCATATCAAGAAGGATCAACTATGAGGTTGATACCCTTAACTGGACACCTTTATCCATATCTAAAGGAGGCCCCTCCATATCCCACCTTTTCTTTGCTGATGATCTCACCCTCTTTGCTAGAGCAGACTCTAAAAACTGTCTCATAATAAATAGAATCCTCTATAGTTTCAGCTCTCACTTTGGCCAAAGGATCAATTTTACTAAATCCAAGGTCATCTTCTCCAAGAACCATGAGCTGAATGTCCTGATCCACCTCTCTTGTCTCTTGGGTATCCATACTTTAAACAACTTTGGTAAATATCTAGATTTTCCTATTTTTCATAAAAAGTCTGTCAGAGAAAATTTTTAATTCATCATTGACAATTTGAAAAGCAAGCTTGCTGGTTGGAAGACTAAGTTCTTTAACATGAGTGGTAGGGTCACACTACTTAAAGACTCCTTAGCTAGCATCCCCAACCACATTATGAAATACATCCAGCTTTCCACTTCTATACATAAGCTGATTGATAGAACCCAAAGGAATTTCATATGGGGGACCATTGAGGTTAAAAAGAAATTGCATTTGGTTAAGTGGGACACGATCCTTCTTCACAAAAAAGAAAAAAACTGGGCATGTATGGGACTTTTGTTAAGAATGAAGCTTTACACTTCAGCCTGGGTTGAAGAATGTACTCCAACCCCAACTCTCTCTGGGCTATCACTCTTATAGACAAGTATGGTACTAGTAAAAAGGTTTACTGCAATGGTTCCAGGACTTGGTGTAACATAACCAGGAGCTGGAAGCACTGCAAATATGTCCTCTTCTGGGCTATAAAAGATATTACCATAGTAGATTCCTGGAAATATAGATTGATTCCTGGGATGCCTCTCCTGGCCTCCATCATTTAGGGACCCATAACCAACCCCCAAACCCTATCATGGTAAAAGATATCTAAAGGGATAGAAGATGGGATTTCTTTACCCTACCTTTTGACGTCCCCTAAAACATTATCAATACGATGAAAAACTCATTTCTTCAGGGAACTTACCTTACGCAGGACACCTTTCTCTAGAGACTTAGGGGAGATGAAATTTTCTCTTGTAAAAGTGCCTATCATCATATTGCTAGCAAGAGATATACTCCCCCAAAAGCTCATAACTCCTTCACCTGGATATGGAAGTTGACTCTTTCTAAAAAAAATTAAAACTTTCATATGGCTCATTCTGCATAACAGCCTGCCTACCAGCAATAATCTTCATAAAAGAGGTATCAACCTCAATACCACCTGCCATATATGCAACTACAACTAGGAAGACCAACACCATATCTTCTTTGGTTATAAGTTAGCTAAGTCCCTTTGGTAATAACTTTTTCAGAAGTATAGGGGTAGTATCCTTCTCCACCTTACCATGTTTGACACTTGGGGGAGAGTTAACAGGATATTTTTTTAGAACAACACTCCCTGGAGTATCTTGCTGCCACATTGCCTTTGGCACCTTTGGAAAGTTAGAAACGCCAATACTTTCCAACATGCCAACTCTCACCCTTGCTTCAGCATCCCTTATGCTAAATCTGTAGAAAATCATCTGCTGGGGAATGCCAAAGTGTCCCCTCCTAAAACTATCATCAATCTCAAATGGTTTACCTCAAACTACAACTCTTTCAAACTTAACACTGATGGTTCATGCATTGGCAATCCTAGAAAAGGTGGGATAGAGGGGGTTATAAAAAACAGAAGAGGTTGGGTTATGGGCATTAGCAAAAGCTTTACCGATGCCACAAATAACCTCATGGAACTAATGTCCCTCAGGCAAGGTCTAAAGCTGGCCCTACAACATAACATCAAACCCTTGAAAGTTTGCATTGATTCAATGGAAGTCATTAATATGCTTCATCATGGTAACCTTCTCTATAACTCAATTATTAATGCATGCAGGTCCTTACTAGAGAGCTTGGAGAATCCTCCAGTCCACCATAACTTCAGGGAGCAGAATAGAGTAGCAGACATGCTGGCTAAGCAAGGATAAGAAAGGGACCTCTTTGATAGACTTCATGGTTTTATAACTCCTCCGGCTAGTGTAGGAGTAGTTTTTTTGGGAGGATTTTAAGGGGAAAAATTTCCCATGCTCTGTATCTACTAATGAAGTTGCTAACTCAAACAAATTTGTTTTGTGCCTGGATAGGCATTGCTTTGTACATCAACATTATTCCCTTTAATTAATGCATCTTTGTTTTACCAAAAATAATATAGTTATAGAATCATATTAGCTATTCCTTTATTCTCTTTTACTTTCTTTTCTCCTATGTACAAATACTTCTTACACAAGGTTTGAGTGTTTCTAATACAATACAATATAATAAATTCCTACATGTGTGGGGTATGGGAAGCTAAGGGTAAAGTGTACACAAACTTTATCTCTACCTTATGAAGATAGAGAGTTATTTTCAACAGACTCTCAATTATTTATACAACCTTAGCATTCTCAAAAACATAAACAAAAAAGGAGAATTCCAATGTCTAACAATACCACATCCCCCACCTCCTCCAAATGAAGACCACTACTGCATATTAGTGAATTTTATAGTCTAGTTTATGTCTACTACTGCACTCTTTTTATTATTATTATTATTTTATTCCAAAATCTCAAAGAAAAAGCATAATAAAGTATCAATAACACTAACTAGTCGTACATAATCTCTTTTTTTCTTAATTTATCATTTCTATTCCATCTCAATGAAAAGTACATCAATCTTACAAAAGAATAACTAATTTTAAGAAGGAGAATACCTTTTAGAGCATCAGTCTCAAAGTAGCAATAATTGAAATCTACAGTTGGTGCAAAGGTGCTCTTTGGATAAAGAACCTGGTAAAAGAAATAAAAACCTATCAATGATAATAATATTTGATTTGTGATTTAGTGCCTACTCTACATTTCATTTTACTTGACTCAGATACTAAACGTAGATATTTTAAGTAGAATGGACTAAGATTTGCCTATGGAATAATACAAAGAAAATTGCTTAATCTATGCTGATTTTAACTAAGCAAATGGAATCAATCAATAACACTCAATCCCAAACTAGCTGATATATAAATCTTCTACATGTTCACTCTAATCTGGCAGTCATTGTTATTAAGAATTTTAAGCTTTTGGGTGAATATTGATGAGATAGTGATAAATCATAACAGTAATTCTTAAGGAAAATCTTTCTTAGCTCCAAAAACTCTCTATTTTGTATATGACATAGTGACTCTACAATCACAAATTTTCAAAATTAAATGTTGAGAAACAAAAACAAAAGGCAAGTTTACATCACTGGTCAACAACCTTCTAAGTTCACAGATAGAATTCAAGTAAGCAAGTGAAAATAAAAATAAACTAACTCAATGAGAACAATATACATGTAGAATGTCATAATCTTCATAAAGGCATCAAAAAATCAACTTGAATCCTCATGGTATAACTTTTGATTCTTAACTAAACAAGCGGAATCAATAAATTAATCCTCAGCCCAAACTAAACCGGCATAAACAATTTTGAACCAACTACATATTTCACTTTATTAGGCATCCATCATAATGGAATTCATTATAAACCAACTGTAATTCATAGGGATATAGTTACAATAAGTAGAGACAAAATGAAAAGAAACACAAAATTACTAAATGCAATATACTTAAAGAATATCATACCCTTCGGAGGCATCATGAATCCAACGTGAATTCCTTTAAATCACTAAAATCATAATGCAACATAGATAGAGTAAGAAATGTGAGAAAATTACCAAGCTATTTACAGCAGCAAAAAAATGAGATAGGGCCAGGTTAGTATTTCTGTTATCAACAGGAGTAGCAACTCAATAATCTTAAGGAGGCATAACACCATAAACAACAGAAACATCAATATCGACATTCTCAAAACCACCAAGCCACGACCAAACACCATCCTTGAATTTAGCTCCTCTATCCTAAGCTTTCAAACCTAAACAAATAGTGCTGCATAATATTAGAAGCATCTTCTCGAAATACGCTCTAATAGAATTAAGCTTTGAGAACTCATCCCCTGATGACCCTTTATCAGATCTCCTAGAAATATATATGGGCATTGAGATTTCGGTGTCTCTCTCTCAATCATCTTTGAGGATGACAACAATGAAAATTATATTTTTAATATTACTAAGAACAATAATATACCAGTGTAATTTCACAACTAGAGAGAGTAGAATATACACAGACCTTACCTTAACCTTAGAGGTGAGGTAAAGAGGCTACTCCCGATAGAACACCACCTCAAGACACTTTTAACATTATCAATAACCAAAACTAAAACAAAAAATCAAATAGATCTAGCAAGGGTCCCAATCTATACCCCACCCCCCTTTCCCCCACATCCCAACACTATAATTTAAAGAACAAAAACTTTTTATCTTACACTCAATTGTAGTTTCTATAGCTAATATAGAAATATGAATCCTCAAGCTTTTAAACCATATGAATCAACACAACATTCATCTCCAGCCAAACATTTTAACCCACATAGAAAATTACTAGGATTAACAAGAAAATAATTAATCACAGAAAGAACAAAAATAAAAAGAAAATGACAACAACAAATGAAACATAGATACAAAATTAAAAGGCGTGAAAGAATTATTTGCCCACATAGGTCCAACTTGTTCCTACAAATTTAAATAGATGGTATAAGAAATTAATTGAAAGTGATCTTTCAAAAGTAATTGAAATTAGAACGGAAGAAACTTACCAGTTGAATTTCTTTTGTGGGAAGACAAGTCATTCAAAGCTTTAACTGGCACACTGATGGAATTCTGAAGGAGAAGTAAAGGAGAAAACCTAAACTGAATGAAACTAAGGAAGGAAAATTGAGTAAAAAAGGAAAAAATAAGGGAAATTTACTTTTTCTAAAATTTGAGAAAGGCTAGTTATTTTATTTTTATTAGCAAAAAATAAATAAAATTGTGGGAAGTTTAAATATTTTAGAAACAACCAAAAATACTTTTAGAAACAATAAAAATATATTGTTGAAAGCATATTTATATTTTAAATTATTTTATTAATCCACGATATTTGGCTAAGAGATTAAAAGATTTGGCAACAAGAAAAAGTTACTTGTTAAAAGATTCATTCTATGCCAACAATAAAATTAAGTTGTTGCCGATTATTAAATTTGGCAAAAATATTTTGCTTGTTGGAAAAAAGTTGTTGTCAATTTTATACTTTCTTGTAGTGACCAGACCAATCCAAAATCCGTTAACTTGAAGTGGGCTGGTTCCGAGTTGAACCGGCCCGGCCCGTTTAACAAGTTTACTAATACTCCAAGAATGGGAAAGTAAATCACATAACTACCTACTAACCTTCTATCCTAATATTAATACTTTAAGAATGAGAAAGTAAATCACTTAACTACCTACTAACCTTATATCTTAATCCTCAATTTCCAAACCCACCTATAAAGAATCATATCCTCAGGGAGCCAAAGTTGTGTCATGTCCTACCTAGCTACTCACCTCACTCTAATATTTCTTAGGCTATTAGTACCTAGTTATAACAATATTTCAATATAGCAATCTAATTTTCTCCGCAACTGATATTTCATGCTATATTTTACTTCTCTATAACAACATTTTACCTATAACAACAATGGTGTTTATAATAGTGGTACACGCTTTATAAAATTACCTCTCTATATAACAACATACTCAAATATGATCAAATAATATTTTTTATGAAATATTATGTATAAAATAAAATACCATAATATTTATGGTAATTATCAATAAGGTCTTGCGTACAACAAATTTCAAATACGAATATCTAATTTAAAGGAAAAAAAATATATTTAAATGGTGCAAATTAATCATTTCGTTACTTCACAGGGGAAAAGACTATTAATCTTTATCCTCTTTGTATTCATGCTCTTTTTAATATGGTATACCTTTATTTATAACAACTAAATGAGATTTGCACTCCAAATGCTAGTATACATATATAACAACGCCTCCCTACAGCAGCCATGAAATTTTTGGACAAACGTTGCTGCTATAGAGAGGTTTGATTGTATTTTGAAAATATTTTCCCCTTCACAATTTTTTTTTTAACATTGATTAAATCAATTAGTTTTGTAATGCAAGTTATATAGTACTGGCTCTATTTGATCTCGATTGTTGCTATTGTGTATTCATGTGGACAAAAGTTAATTTTCTTGAGTGAACCTGTGAAAACTTGAATAACTCGTAACTTAATGACTGGTCTGCGAGTTCCTTAATTGAATTAGTAATAATTCAAATGATTAAGGAAAGGGCAAAATCTTATGAGTCATAGAATAAGATCAGTGATATATTAATGATTAAGAATACTCGGAAGACCCATGTATCAATGTTCCCTATGAATTTTCAGTTTCATTTCAGTTTTACCTTTTCTTCTCCTTATTTTGTTACTCTGTTTTTTTGGATGATCTGCTATTTTTGGCCGAGGTCTATCGGAAACAGTCTCTCAATCTCACTTCTGAGATAATGGTATAGACTGCATACAGTTACCTTTTTCAGAACCCACTTTGTGGGGATATACTGTTATTATTGTTTTTCTTCCATGTCTATGTGAAACTAAACTTCTCGTTCTAGGGTTGAGATTCTTTTATGAAAACTTGTATTCAAATATCGATTTCAATTAATTAGTTACATATCATATTGGTTTTTATGTACCTATTCCTTGATTGTTGTGTTGTATTGTGTCATGAATAATAAAGAACATGTTTTAACAGAAAGATTAAACACGAGAGTGGGAATCCTAGGGTGTGAACAAGATAAGTAGAGCAAGACCTTTACCCTAAAAGAAGGGGGAGGGAGAGGAAGGGTGGGGGGTGGAGGTGAGGGGGATTTACGGCTAGGGTAAAATTATACTTAGTTTCTCTTGTCTGTTGAATTTGAGAAGAAAAACACTTCTCTTCATGTTTAATTCTTGATTATGGAAACATAGGCGTTGAAGATTACATAAAGAGTTCGTAATTACTTGAAAGTGTATTATTCACTTTATCAACCCTACCAATAAGCTAGGTAATTTAAATAGTTGAATCAATCGAAGAATACAATGTCATTGTTAGATCGTCCATATGCCTAGATCAATTTTATTAATTGGTAATGTAAAAATACAATTTTTTCTTGGATGAAGTTCATTGTTTATATTGATTTTCTTTAGTTAATCTCTCTCTCTATATATATATTATAAAGCAGATGACGAAGCATATAGGAGAAGCCACGTGACAAGCTATTGAGAAACCACGTGACATTTTTTATTACAAAATTATAAATGTTGTAAGAAAATTTTAAGTTAATAAAAAATATAAATTCAAATATACATACTTATTAATAGGTGAATAGAACATATCCTAACCAAACTGAATATTTCAAACTAATTTTGAATTTAATTTGGTTATAATTTCATCCATAATTTTAGTTTTAGTGTTATCTCAATTCTTAGTACTTAAGATAATCTAATTTAAATTTAAATTTAAAATTATGTTATTCCAACTCTTTCTTTATCTCAATTGCAATTCAAAAACTATTTCATATATATATAGATAATATGTTTTGAATGTCTCTACGAAGAAAGAGAAGAAAGCACAAGGAAGAAGAGGAAATACCAGATTATCATTGGTGTTTTCTCTCTCCACTAGTTATTATATAACGACTTCTGGCAACGTAGCATGATCTCCAACCTTGCACCTCATTAATAACAATTAAATCTCATTCGTCCAAGTCAGTAAGTTAGTCACTCCTTCTGTGCTTCAACTACGATCCCCACTGCCGCATTTTTTTATTTGTTTAATTAAAATATGCTAAGATATACTAAGTAGGATCATTACATTTCTTTATCCTTCAAAACATCCTTGGCCTCAAGGATGGGATTCAAAATTAGGAAACTTGTCCTTAAGAAAGTCATAGTCTTCCTAGGTAGCATCTTTCGGCAGTAAATTTGACCATTGAAACAAAACCTTCACTCCAGCCACATTATTATTTTTGATCATCTATATTTGTAAAATAGCCACATGTTGGACTAAAAATTGACCATCATCCCTAGTAATAGGTAGAGTCGATTGCACCACCACCTTGGAGCCTACCTTCTTTTCTAGAAGGGATACATAGAACACATGTTATACATTAGAGTCTGCAGGTAATTCAAGTTACTAAGCCAATGATCCAACTCTGGAAATGACCTTGTAAGGACAATGATATTTAGATGAAAGCTTCAAATTTTTCTCAATTCAATAGAGGTTTTCCTATAAGGTTGAAGCTTGAGGTAGACTATGTCTCCCACCAGGAACTCCCTTTTTGATCTCTTCTTATCTGCATAATGCTTCATGCTCTCTTGTGCTTTGCTTAAATTTTCCTTAAGAACTTGATTGATCTGTTGTCTCTTCAAAAGAGTATCCTCAGCCATTGGAACATTAGTCTCCATTAGTGGTCCCATGGACAGATATAATAGAGAATGCCCATACAAAGCTTCAAAAAGAGTACACTACAATCTAGTATAGAAGTTAGTATTTACCATCACTCAGTAGCAGTAAGCCAGGGCTCCCAAAGAGTAGGTCTACTAGGCACGATGCACCTGAGATAATTCCCTAGAAATTTATTCGCTATGTCAGTCTGGCCATTACTTTAGGGGTGGTAAGCTGTGCTGTAGTGTAGTTGTGTGCCCAAGAGTTTGAAAAGAGCTTACCGAAAATGGCTAAGAAAAACTTTATCCCTGTCAGTCACTATGGAATTAGGAACACCATATAGACAATGTATCCTATTCCAATAATGTTCAGCTACTGTAATATTAATATAAGGGTGTGATAAAGCCATAAATTGTGAATACTTGGTCAATCTATCTACTACTACCAGGATCACATATTTGCCTCTTGATTTAGGAAGTTCCTCAATAAATTCCATGCTAATTTGGATCCAGGCTTGATTAGGAATAAGTACTGGCTGCAAAAGTCTAGAATAAGCTGCATTTTCATCATTGCTTCTTTGACACACTTCACAACCTGCAACAAAATAATTGACCATCTATTTCATGTTAGGCCAATAAAAGAGTTGAGACAGTCTCTTGAGGGTTCCTAGCTACCCTGAATGAGCCCCTATAGGAGAAGCATGGAATATAGTTAATAACTGGTGTCTTAAGCCTCTAGTAGCTCTAATGTAAACCTTACCTTTTCTTCTTAGAACTCTAGAAGTGCAATGCCATAAACTAGGACCTTGCAAATCTATAGTGATTTGTGAGATTATTTTTGCACTTGAGGATCCTCAGAATAGCTATTAGTAACCTCTTACATCTAAGTTGGAATCATCACACTCATAACTAAGAGTTGTCCTTGATCTGCTTGTTTGGATAGGTATCAACATCTCTATTCTCAGTACCCTTCTTATATTAGATCTCATAATCAAGTCCCAACAATTTAGTAATCCACTTCTGTTGTAAGGTTGAGGTAGCTCTTTGCTTCATCAAATACTTTAAACTATGATGATCAGTCGTGATCACAAAGTGTTTGAACTGGAGGTAGTCCCTCCATTTGTCCACTGCATTCATCAAGGCCATATACTCTTTTTCATATACAGATTTACCCTTGTGCTATGGAGCTAACACTCTACAGAAGTATGCCATTGGTTTTCTTTCTTGTATGAGTACAACACCGATACCACTATTTCTATAACAAATTCCTTAGCAAATTCAAGTAGTATAAGTACAGGCGTTGAGGACATAATAGTTTTAAGAGCTTTAAATGCTATATCAACTTCTTCATTCTATTTAAAGGCATATTTTTGAGTACGTTTGTAAGGGGTTAGTAAATTATACCATAACTAGAAACATATTTCTTATAATAGCCTGTCAGCCCTAAAAATCCTCTAAGATCCTTCAAGGACTTAGGAGTAGGACACTCCAACATAACCTTGATCTTAGCCAGATCAGTAGATACTCTGTCTTTATTGATAATATGACCTAGGTATTCAACCTTAGGTTGTCCAAATAAACATTTGGACCTCTTGGCATACAAAGAGTGGTCTCTTAATGTATCAAACACAACTATCAAATGCTCAATATGATACATTAAAGATACACTATAAATAAGTATATCATCAAAAACTAATAAGACAAACCCCCCTAGGAATGGCTAGAAAACTTGGTTTATTAGGGCTTGGAAAGTAGTAGGTGCATTGGTTAGGAAAAATGGCATCACCTTGAACTCATAATGGCCCATATGGGTCCTAAATGCAGTTTTATGGACATTCTCAGCCTTCATCCTGATTAGGTGGTATCTAGCCATGAGATCTACTTTGGAAAAGATCATAAAACCATGCAATTCATCCAATAAGTCATCAACTATAGGTATTGGATACTTTTCTTTTATATTGATCTTATTCAACCCCGTTTAGTCTACACAAAATCTCCAGGATCCATCCTTCTTTTTGACCAATAAAGCTAGTGAAGAGAATTGAGATTGGCTAGGTTTAACTAGGGCTTGGTTGATCATTTTAGTGACTTGCTTCTCCAACTCATTATTTTGGTAGTAATTATCAAGTGACCTAACAGGAGGCAGGGTTATTGGCTCTTTGAACACATCTGAATACTAGTCCAATACCTTCAATATAGCATCATCCACTAACTCTTGGGTTCTGTTAATGCCTGCACTCATCATAAACAAATGAGAAATAAGAGTTTTCCCTTTTTTCAATGTCTTATTCATAGTACAACTAGTGATCATATTCAACTTCCTTTCCTCAGCTATTACTTTTAACACTAACTTGTCGCTCTTCCTAACAATAGTAACACACTTCTTTTCATGATAAAATTTAATGGGATTGTGCTTATTCATCCAGTGATTTCCCAGCACCATGTGACACCCTCCAAGAGGTATAATAAGCAGGTCCTCTTGAAAGGATCTTCTTGCATTTTCCACTAGAACCCTTTGTATTGAGAGGTACACATTACATAGTTTTTGTCAGTTACTGTTACCCTCACTGCTGCACAATATCTAGCTTGATAGCCATCTTCAATAATAGTATTTCTAATCAAGAAAGCTATGAGTGCTTCCTGAGTCAATTAGCAAGGTGAGCACTCTATTCTTTACAGTACCACTAACTAGGATAGTGTTTACCCCATGATTGTTAACTTATAGTGCGTTTAAGTATACAACCTTTTGAACTTTCTGGTCTAATTCTCCTTCAATAATCACATTCGAATTGGAAGAATCCTCTATCTCTCCAGGTCTTTCTTTGTTAAACTCTACTTTTCCCATCAAATAATTCAACAATTTTTGTTTGCATTGATGACCAACAAAATACTTATCACTACACCGAAAACATAGTCTATTGTTCTTTCGGTACTCATAAACTTCCGGACTCAATTTAAATGTATTAGGTTTAGCGGTTAATCTCCCACCTACCTTGGTATTAGGATTATGGCTTACAATACTAGTGGGGTTGTTCATGACCTTATTTCTCCTCTGGATAACTTCTATTTCCTTTTCCGGCATCTTAGTTGTTTCAATAGTAAGTTTAAGTGTATCTGGTTTGAACATCTTAATAGCAAATCAAATCTCTTCCTTCAAAGCCCCCATAAAAATGGATAGGAATTGAGCATCATTAAGGTGTGGATTCATCAGAGGAATTTGAGCCTTGAGGTCTTCAAATTGAGAAAGAAATTCATTAGATGATCCTATTTGAGAGATTCTATTAAATTGTTCCACTATATCATCCAGTAATTTATTATCAAATCTGCTAACTATAGCTTTCTTAAATTCTACCCAATTAACCACTCCTCTACTCAGTACAAGAGAGGGATACCAAGTCTCTGCTACCCCATTCAAATACAATGTAACTACATCAACCTTAAGATTTTACAAGGTTCTGTTTATAGTGAAATAACTTTCACATTTGCAGAGCTACACCTTGGGTTCGTGACCTTCAAAACTGGGTAATTCCCATTGGGAGGGGTAATTAGCACCATTTGTAGCCTATTTTGTGTATTTTCCTAAGCTGGATTAGGAAGTATCCCATCTCCTTATTGGTGTTCACCCTGAGCTCTATTCGGTACTCTTTCACGAGTTGTTAGCCTATGTAAGAGAAGCTCTAAGGTTCCTTGAATTCCTGTTTGAGTGGTACGCACTTCGTGTTGATTAGTTAGTATTTCGTTCAAAATTTCATCATGTCTAGCCAGTCGATCATCCACCAGCTTGAAGCGAGTGCCTTTAGCCATCTCTACCACACAGGTCACACAGAATCTGTCTCTAATACCAATTGTCAAGATACCAATCAGGATCTGACTAAATTCTGCAATAATAAAAGTAAAAAAATTCAAATTTTTAAGATAATTTTTTGTTTACTTCAAATATAGGAAAAATGGATATCAAATACAAGAAAATTAAGAACTAAATTAATCTAAGATAACTAGGATAGATGGGCATACATAAAAGTTCCTAAATCTACAGAGAAGATAAGAGAAAGATCGAAAATTTAGAGGAGAGAAGAAGAAAGAGAAGAGAGCACGGGGAAGGAGAGGAAATACCAAATTATCATTGGTGTTTTCTCTCTCCACTAGTCATTATATAATGACTTCTGGCGACATGGCAAGATCTCCACCATTGCACCTTATTAATAATAATTAAATCTCAGTCGTCCAGGTCAGCGAGTTAGTCACTCCTTCTGTGCTTCAAGTACGATCCCCACTGCCTGCGTTTCTTTATTTGCTTAGTTAAAATATGCTAAGATATGCTAAGTAGGATAATTATAAATCGAAACACATTAAAGACTCAACAGGAAATCATGAGAATATTTCAAATATAAATTCTTGGAGAATTGATAGTTTTCTTGTCTTTCTAGCAGGATTCTTCTTCTTTTGTAAAGTAAGCAGGGCAACTCTATTGCGTTATAGCTATTTTGTTCCTTGTAAAACACCTTTGTTTTACTTTCCTAATAGGTCTTCTGATTGTGGGGAAAATAAAGGATAGGATTAGTACCGTCTAATTTTCAACTCTAGGTGCCCAAAAAGTTAGTTTTACTGCGTGATCAGAGAGCTAATTCAATAGAGAATGTCCTCCTTTTAAGTTAGGGTTTGTTTTGATTTCTATTGAGGCCAACATTTTAATTTTTTAATTAAATAAAAGAAAGTGAAAATCCAAAAAAAGTTTGAATTGAAAATTAATTTACGATGTGTTTGGTATGAAGGAAAATATTTTTCATGAAAAATTAGTAGTTTTCTTACTTATTTTTAGGTGTTTTGATTAGTTAAGAAAAATTATCCCAAGAGCATTTCGATATAATCTTGGAAAATACTTTGACAACAAACTCAATCCGGCCCGAGACTCTAACTCCTACCCCGAGAACCGACACCCGACATCAGACCTTGATCCCGACCATGAGATCTTGGGCCCAAGATATGATCATGATGCAATACTTAACTCCCACCCATTTGATTCTCAACCCCCACACAGGACTTGACCTCGACCCAAGATCTAAGACCAAAGATTCAACCTTACCCGGGGGTGTATGACGCCAATATGCCAATAAACACCACCATCAACATATCTAGTGTAATTTTACAAGTGAGTTTTGGGGAGTGTAGGATGTACACAGATCTTAACCCATCCTTTGTAGGCAAGAGAGGTTGTTTTTGATAGACCCTCAAGATGATAACTGATATACCATTTATGAATTCAAGAAATATTTTCATATATAGCGTAAATGGTGGTGTATTTTGTTTTCTTCTTGTTGAGTTTAGCTGTCTTACTGACCACTTCCTATAAAGTTTGCATAGATTAATTAGTTTTATAATGTTCTTTCTTATTGCCAGAGTCTTCGGTAATTTAAATTGAGCTTCCACAGTTTTGCGAATATGACCGATTATTGAGATCAAGAGAAGATAGATCCCCAAAAAATTATAGGAAATATTTTATAATATGGTAGATTTTGCATATGGAAAGCCTTAATTTTCAAAGATCGTTCCCTACTAAATATGATTACATTTTAGAGTTTAAACTCGAGACATTAATCTAGGACAGAGGGTTACTTATCACCTCACAACGACCGTAGGTGGTTCATTTAGTGTTGACCTACATAATTTTCTAAACTCTAATAGATAAAGTTGTTTTACAACAACCTATTTTAAATACTTCCTCTATTTCATTTTATGTGGCAAAGTTGACATTTCGAGAGTTAACCAAAATTTTCATTTGAAATGAATTTTGTATGTCTTTTAAATATTTTAAGAGGCATATATACAGTATAACAGACTTGCCTTACAGTTACATGTCATGATCCAACACCCGGATCGTGTGAGCACTATTCAACACCCACTTCAGATAGGAGAACCCTTACCAATCAACCATTTGTTAAATGCAGAAGTTAAATCATTTATTTTCAATGGTATAACTGAAACGACCCAAACTAGGGCCTTGTTGTAATGGGCACCCCATGTCCAATAAGGAGCGGAGACTACCCAGATACCCAATCCAACCTCTAATCATATACCCTAAGTCAGATGCATTTCGAACATATAACAAGATAAATTAATTATCAATTCAAATACTTTGGGATAGGTCCATGACCATGGCCAACCTGAATAAGTCTAACCATCCAACGCCAACCAATTACCATAACCAAAACCAAAACAATAACCAAGTTCATATCCACAACATAATAGGATAGAACAATCATAAATACAGTCAAACGGTATCATCCATAATACCAATACCAATGCCAAGGCTGACACCAATACCGATACCTCCCATACCAACCCATAATAGTTCCATAAAGCCTCTATTTGAAAATAAAATAATATTCGATCGGGACATACCCCCGATCATAGCCAAAACTGGTGTCCAAGACTAAACCATATGAAAACATAAGAAACCAAAACATGAAATGGAGCCTTATGAGGGATAGAAGCTTACCACTTTAAGTCAACACAACCTAATACCGAGTCTAATCACTGAGTAAGAGGTGTATTATGACCAACACCCGCATTGCGTGGGGATATAACATCAAAGATGGTTAGTGGCTGAAGAGATAGCATGTAACTCAAGGAAAAGGATAAAATAGTGCCAACAGTTCAAAACTAATCAATCAATGCATATACCAATGCAATACATACATATACATAAATATTTATACCATACCGAGATAGGGAGGAAGATTAACATGAACTTTAAAATCATTAACATAGGTTTCATAGAATGGGTGTCATAGAACAAGGCACCCACGGGCTATATGGGCCCAGCTCTACCCTAGCTAGAAGGGCCCCAAAGAGTGTAGCCGCACGAACCATAGAATATCCAAATCCGTAAATGCCTATATAGGGGACTCTAATATCTCAGCATAATCAATGTGATTTAAGCACCATTACATGTATTATGGGGGACTCGAAGCTCCCATTCATATATTCATTTGGGGGACTCAAACCACCCAGTCATTAGATACCCACACCGGCTAGCGTGATTTCCAGTGTTAGTCTTTCAAACTCCAATTTCACGACCCGTCTACACATCCCACGTTAAATCCCCATTTAAAACCATCATTCCACTTACATAATTATATAGTCAATTACTTACCAAAGGAACTTTGTTGGTATCGTCATACCAATATTACTTGCAAGTATACCATATTTCATTAATATTATCAATCAACCATTCATTCAATTGACTTTGGGACACAAACCCATCATCTAACAAAGACACTTGTTCAATTTAAAGTTTAGGGACTTGAACCCATTATCGAACAAAGACATAAATCAAGTTAATACTTAGGGACTCAAACCCATTTAACAATTTAAACCACCAAGGTTACCATTTAGATCATTACTTGGCCAACAAGGCCTTCACAAAACCATTTATCAACCATTCATATTCATGAAGCCAATGCCTTAGATCAAAACATCATTAATATGTGATAAGTTTATTCTTTTGGGCATTTTCACAAACACTTTGTCGGCACATAATTATCAAGACCAAAGTTAAGCTAAAAACCTTCAAGTTTAGGGTAACCCATGACCCATTTGCTAAACCACAATCACCAAGCACCCACATGTGCAAACTATCACCAAGAACGTGTATAAACAAAAGTTAGACAAAGAGTAAACAATACTCAATCATATGCAAAAAAAACCCTCAATTTGGTTTTCAAAACCTCCAATTAAGAATCATAATCACACTTTAAATCACATGATATTTAAGAACTAACAATGAGGGAAGCGTCACATGCCTTATTAAAGAAGATTCATAGAAAAAATTTTACTCTTAAGCCTCAAGATGACTACCATTGAAGAACCCTTGCCCCAATCTTCAAAAAAGAGTTTAGAGAGTGTTTTGGGAGAGTTTAATCTTCCAATAGTGTGTTATGAGAGGTCACAACACGTTTTAAGATGTTGGGACTTATGGGTTTTGGGGTGGGAAATGTATAGAATACTATCATCTTAAAAACTGAAAACTAACTCGCAGAAAGGTACGACCAAACCCCCTAAACCGTACCCTAGGGTATGAGTGGGTATCCTTGTCTCGTACCCCACACCTCACCTAATATGCCTATATTGAGCAACATGTAACCACCAAGGTTTAACTTATATCCTAGCATATAATAAGTACCCTATAACCCGTACCCCAAGTAGAATCCTCTAGACTAACTTGGGGGCATCGTACGACTTAGCCACATACAACTCATACCTTAACATACTTCTAGTAAGGAGTTCATTCATACCTTGGACAGAACATGACATGGATCACACTAATTTACATACGAGTTGAACACCCCTAACCCGTATCCTATCATTTAGCTTGTACCCTAAGTCGTATGTTTTCTAGAACTCAAATTTCCAGAGTTTTTTTAAGAGTCAAAAGCTAAGGTGTTTTAATTCTCCCCCACTTGGATCATTCATCCTCGAATAATGGGTAAGGCAAGCACAAACACAATTTAACACATCAATACCTCAACTATAACCTGTAACTAAGTTAGAAAACAAAGGTACAAGGAAATCAACATTTCTTTTAACAAAGTTTGAAAACAAAAGTATGATGAAGAAAATAGGAATGGATACTTGGACTTCATGTCCCCTTCCGTTTCCCAAGTAGACTCTTCAACCTTATGGTTTCTCCAAAGTACCTTTATCGAAGCCACATTCTTTTTCTGCAACCGATAAACTTGAAGATCCAAGATCTCAATCGGGACCACCTCATAAAATTAAGAATCCGAAATACCTAACCCTTTAAAAGAACACAACCGAAGAATGATCACCCACACAATTTCTCAATATAGAGACACGGTAAACCCGAATAAATGGAGCTCAAACTAGGAGGATGCTCTAATTCCTAAACAGCATTACCAACCCTCTTCAAACCAAGTAATGACCAACATACTGAGGACTTAACTTCCCCTTCTCACCAAACTGCATCAGTCCATTCATGGGAGATACCTTTAAGAACACCATTACCAATATTGAACTCCAAATCTCTATGCTTTACATCCTCATATGACTTTTGGTGACTTTGAGTAGCTTTTAATCTATCTCAAATTACCTTCACTTTCTCCAAGGCTTGGTGAACCAAATCAAGGCTAAACAACTTACCCTCACCAACTTCATACCACCTAATAGGAGAACGACATATCCTACCATACAATTCCTCAAATGAGCCATACCAATGCTAGAGTGATAACTATTATTAGAAGCATACTCAATCAAAGGAAAATGGTCGAACCAATTACCATCATAGTCAATCATGTAAGCACAAAGCATATCTTCTAATTTCTAAAAGTTCCTTTCCTCTTGTCCATCTAATTATGGGTAGAAAGAGGTACTAAGACAATGAAAAACAAGTCCAAAAACTAATGAAAAACCCTATTCATCAAATCAATGAATGATGTCGTGGCATTAGTCAACCCAAAAGACATAACTAGGAACTCATAGTGACCATACCAAGCTCTGAAAGTAGTCATAGGGATATCTACCTCCTTAATCTTAAGATGATGATAATCCGACCTAAGATAAATCTTTGCAAAACACTTCACACCTTGAAGTTGATCAAACAAATCGTTGATCCTAGGAAAATAATACTTATTCTTTATGGTCACCTTATTCAACTGACGATAGTTAATGTACACCTGAAGGGAGCCATCCTTCATGTGCATAAACAACATCGGAGCACACCAAGGAGACATACTAGGATGGATAAAACCTTTATCAATGAGATCCTTTAATTGTTCTTTAAGCTTCTTCAACTCAGTTGGAGCCATTTTATACGGAGGGGTGGAAATAAGACGAGTGTCTGAAATAAGATCAATATCAAAATCAATTTTTCTATCAGGAGGGATACCAGGAAGATCAACAGGGAAAACCTCGGGATACTCATTAACCACATAGATGGATTCTAGAGAAGGACCTTCTGAGTTAGAATCTTTAACTTAGACCAAGTGCTATAAACATTCTATAGAAATCATCTTTCGGGTTCTAAGGTATGAGATGAACATCCCCTTAGGCACTAAAGAGCCCCATTACCATATAATGACTAACTTATTAAGGAAATTAAACATGGCCTTACTTTTTTGATAATCTAAGAAAGCATAACACGAATGGAACCAATTCATCCCTAAAATAACATCAAAGTTAACCATATCTAACTCTATAAAATCCACAAGAGTTTCCCTATAACTAATAGATATGACACACTCCCTATAGACACTTTTAACAATCACAAAATCACCAACTAGGGTAGATATAGAAAAAGGATAAGAAATTAATTCAGGACCAAAACCAAAATGTACAACCACAAATGGGGTCATATAAAAAAAAGTAAACCCTAGATCAAGTAAATAATACGCATCACGGGAGAAAAGTTTCAACATACCAGTCACTACATCAGAAGATGTCTCAAAATCCTAGCAAGATATAAGAGTATATAACCAATTCTGATGAGTGTCAGTACTAGAAGAAGAAACAGATGTAGAAGAAGCATCCTTTGGCATAGGAGCAGATAAAGAAGAAACAGGATCCTTACTAGCCCAAAATCCATCCTAACATGATAGTCATGCTGCATATGACCAATCTGATCCCAATAAAAGAACTTTTTCCTCCCTTACTCATAAAACCCAGGGTTCGATCGCCCACAAAATCTACAAGGAGGGTGGGATGGAGCTGACTAAGCCCTCCTAGCCTAAGATTGAGCAACTTGTGGATGGAATCTACTATCATGCTGAGATCAATGATAACCCGGCAACTTTAGGTAAGGAATACGAGATGTGGAGAAAGAATCAATACTTCTCCACTTCTTTCTTGGCCACTTATCACCATCTCTCTCACTCTGCTCGGAAGGCCTAAATTTTTCCCCTGCTTCTCACTAAACTCAAACTGCTTCCTTTTCTATTTTCCACTTGCAACATGTAAACAACCAACCTAGAGATATTTATGTCCTTGATAAACAAGGCATCCTTACTTTTAAGGACCAACTAACGAGATAGTCCTGAAGCGAACTTCCTCATCCGTGCCCTCATATAAGACACCAACTCCGGAATATACCGAGACAACTAGTGAAATTTTAAGGCATACTCCTTGATTGATATCCTCACTTATTTCAAATTAAAAACCCCCTCCACTTTTGCTTCCCTCAAATCCTGAGAAAAGAAGCGGTCCTGAAATGTGTTAGAGAAATCCTCCCATAGAGATGACTAATTAATGTCACCCCTTGCCTGACTCACTCTTTGTACCATTGGTACTCGACATCCTTGAAATGGTAGGAGGAAAACTCCACCCTTCCACATTCATGGCATGCATAATTATGAAAATTGTTTCCATTTCATCTAGGAAAAACTGAGGATCCTCTTTCACCTTAACACCCATAAAAGTAGTAGGATTCAACCTTATGAACTGGCCTACCCTTGTGGCCTTAGAAGATGGAGTAATAAATGCACCACGCTCTGCCTAATATGCTACAAACTGAGTAATCATATAAATCAGTTGACGAAACTCAACATTCATCACATTATCTTAAGAAGGACTAGAGGGAACTAGAGGAATTTGAGAATACTCAGGGACTGAACCCCTAGACTGCGTATGGATCCTATGAGTTGAGCGTGTCCCATCAACATTATCCTCAATTAGGATAGAAGATTTTTCATGAGCTTCATATCATTGAGGTATGATCTAAAAGAAAAGGAAATGGAAATAAAAAATCCAAGATCGTAGACTCTATAGCTCGAAATAAGACTAGAAGAAAGTGAAACATTCCTAAATGCCTTGTAGCCTCTCCCTTAAAAGTGTGGTGCGCTGCACATCCTTAAAAGAGACTATACTCGGCATGGATTTATAGACTCCCAATTGACAATGAACCTAAAAATAAAATACCAACTTGTCACGACCCAAACCAGGGCTTTATTGTAACGGGCATCCCAAGTCCAACAAGGACCGGAGAGCACCCTAGATACTCAATCCAACATCCAATCATATACCCTAAGTTAGATAAATTTTGAATATATATCAAGATAAGGTAATTATCAACTCAAAGACTTTAAGATAGGTCCATGACCATGGCCAACCCGAACAAGTCTAACCATCCAAATCCAACCAACAGTCAAAAGCAAAACCAAAAAAATAACTAAATCTATATCCATAACATAATAGGATTGAATAATCATAAATATAGTCAAACGGTATCATCCATAATACAAATACCAATTCCAAGGCTGACATCAATACCAACACCGCCTATACCAATCCATAGTAGTTCCACAAAGCCTCTATTTGAAAGTAAATCAATATCCGATCGGGATATGCCCCCAACCATAGCAAAAACTAGTGTCCTCTCTAATTTAAATGAAAACATAAGAAACCAAAACAAGAAATAGAGCCTTTAAAAGTATGGAAGCTCACCACTTTAAGTCAACACAAGATGTCCCGAGTCTAATCACTGAGTAGAAGGTGTAGTATGACTAACACCTGCCATGGGGATATAATGTTGAAGATGGTTAGTAGTTGGAGCGCTAGCATGCAACTCAAGGATAAGGATAAAATAATCCCAATAGTTCAAAACCAATCAATCAATAAATATACCAATATAATACATACATATACATATATATTTATACCATGCCGGGATAGGGGGCAAGATTACATGAAATTTGAAATCATTAACCAGGTTGTGTAGGATGACCATCATAGAACAAGGCCTCCATGGGATATATGGGCCAAACTCTTCCCTAGATAAAAGGGACCAGCGGGTGTAGCCGCACAAACCAGAGAATATCCCAATCTGTATATACCTATATAGGGGACTCAAACCTCCCGGCATAATCAAGTCGAATTAAGCACCATTATATTTGTTATGGGTGACTCGAACCTCCCATTCATATATTTATTTGGGGGACTCAAACTACCCGATCATAAGACACCCGTACCGGCTAGCGCGGTTTCCAGTGTTTGTCCTTCAGACTCTACTTTCATAGTCCGGCTATATATCCCGCTTTAAAGCCCTATTTAAAACCATCATTGCACAAAGACTATAATTTAGTCAATTACTTACCAAAGGCACTTTGTTGGTATCATCATATTAACACTACTTGCAAGTATACCACATGCCATTACCATTATCAATCAACCATTTATTCAATTGACTTTGGGACTCGAACCGGTCATCTAACAAAGAAACTTGTTCAATTTAAAGTTTAGGGACTCAAACCCATTATCTAACAAATACATAAATCAAGTTAATATTTAGGGACTCAAACCCATTTAACCCTTTAAACCACCAAGGTTACCATTTAGATCATTACATGGCCAACAAGGTCCTCACAAAACAATTTACAAACCATTCATATCCATGAGACCAATGCCTTGTTCAAAACATCATTAACATGTGACTAGTTTATTCTTTTGGACATTTTCACAAACACTTTGTGTGCACACAATTATCAAGACCAAAATCATGGTAAAACCCATCAAGTTTAGGGTAACCCATGACCCATTTGTTAAACCACAATCACCAAGCACCCACATATGTAAACTATCACCAAGAACTTGTACAAACATAAGTTAGACTAAGAGTAAAGAATACTCAAGCATATGAAAAAAAACCCTCAATTTGGTTTTCAAAACCTCCAATTAAGAGTCATAACGACACTTTTAATCATATGCTATTTTAGAACTAACAATGAGGGAAGATTCACATGACTTATTAAAGAAGATTCACAGAAGAAATTTGACCCTTAAGTCCTAAGATGACTCCCTTTGAAGAACCTAGCCCCAATATTCAATAGAGAGTTTAGAGAGTATTTTTGGAGAGTTTAATCTTCCAATAATGTGTTATGAAAGACCACAAATGTTTTAATACGTGGGGACTTAAGGTTTCTGAGGTGGGAAATTTCTAGAATACCCTCAGCTAAAAAGCTAAAAACTAACTCATAGGAGGGTATGACTATACCCCCTAAATCGTACCCTAAGGTACACAGTGGTCCCCTTGTCTCATACCCTAGACCTCACCTTGGACACCTATACTGACCAACATACGACTAGCAAGTCTTAACTCATATCCTAGCATATGAGAAGTACCCTATAACCCGTACCTCGAGCAGAATCCTCTAGACTAACTAGGGGCATTATATGACTTAGGCACATACAACTCGTACCTAAACATACTTCTAATAAGGAGTCCATTCATACCTTGGATAGAAAGTGACATAGAACACACTGATTTACATACGAGTTAAAGGCCCCCAACCCGTATCCTATCATACGACTTGTACCCTATGTCGTATGTTGTCCGGAACTCAAATTTCTAGAAATTTTTTTATGAGTCAAAAGCCAAGGTTTTTCAATAAATCGGTCATCTAATCAAAATAATCCTTCATTCACCTATTAATATATATAACATCATGGGTATAAATATTGTTTAATACATTTGATACGTAAAATAATGTGAAAGATAATCAATTAGTAAATTTCAATAAACTAGCCTAAATTGATATAAGAGCACTAAACAAATGGAGGAATGACTTTAGACACAACATCCATGTATGAGTAGAATGACTGTAGCCGTTGAAGAATGAGTTAGAAACAAATAAGAACGTATAAAAAACAAAAAGAGATCATGACATGCATACAAGTTAATATTTGAACATTGTTAACTTACTTCCACTTTCAACTCACCGTCTTCTTTTAAAAAATATTGTTTTACCCTTAGGGCATGAATGATTAACTGTATTTCATAAATAAATCTAACCTACAATTCTTATGCACTTACAATAATGCCATATACTTCTTTTTCTCTCTCTTATTAAATCCTCTTTTATGACAACCCTTGCTCCTTATTGTAATATCGTTTAACAATGGGATTGTCATAACTAATACAATTAATAACATCAACACTTTACAAGAAAGGACACAACAATATACATTACATATATAACTATATACAAAGTGAAATAATATTTACACATAATTCAGGACATAACTTATAATATTCACACTTGCTACGATGCACAATCACCATAACCAATATACCAGTCAACTTAAGGAATCATAGTATATCATCAAACAATCGATCCACACAAGGAACCAGTTACACTCAGGTGATTCTCTGATAATTTTTAAACACAACATCAAAATATATGTAAATGTACATTCAAATGCATATGATGAATGTATGTATGCAATATGTATGTATCATATCTTCCTCTTCCCAATCTCATCATCATCATCAATATCATCTTAAACATCATGAAAATCATGATCTTAATATCATTAGCTAATCATTATTAATATTATCTCAACATTGTGAACATTATGATCTCAATATCATCGTTAATATTATCAATAGCATTACAACATTATGATCTCAATATCATCATTAATACCATCAATGTAAATGCAAGATGCAGTCAATAATTAGAACTTATGCTGAAGAAAAATTGCAAATATCCAGTCGAAATTAGATGCAAGCAACAACTACCTAAACAGAACTTACAATTAATGACAACCAAGTAAAGGCAGTGAATAATCATAAGTTCATCATCTCATGTAACAATAAATATCCACTAATAGAGAAATGAACAAATACATTCGAAGGCCAATTCAAAACATTCTCAATTGAGCATTATCAAATTCAACCATCAATCACAAGTATGTTTGAAACCAATCAATCAAGTAGACATTTTAGGAGTTCACCTTCCATCAAGATTGATATCTATACTTTAAATCATCATCCTATTTCATTAACCAATCTAACCCTCTTTTATTCATATTGAAATTGGTAAATTTAGTTACTAAATAGCAACCCTTACACTGAAGTCATAACCAAGTTCAAGGCACTATCTACTTTAGTCAATCATTGAACTAATAAGTTCTATTAAACTTACAATTCTAGCTTCAATAATACATATTTACACATCTTACTTCCTTGAACTTAGACATACCTGACATTAGATTCTTAAGTCATATCATCATCTTCTCTTATCATAATCAATCCTCCTATCTTCTAGCAAGAATATCTCATGCTTCAAATATACACAATATTGGGTTCACCCTTCTTAAGGTGTCAAAGACGAGCTAGTCCTATAGATTAAAAGTTCACCCAATTCTTCTATTATTACTTACATTCACATATGAAACTCGATAAACTATCAAGTCATACAAAAATAAACAACCATCAAGGGATACACATACAACCCAAAATACACAATTGTATTATTATTATTGTTATTATTATATTATTTTTATATTTTATCCATCCAAAATCTGTGTGTATGCTTATACATGAAATATCCCATCAACTACACTTACTACATTCAATTAGTCCAAGTCTACTACATATTAAACCATAAGCTACCTAGGCGTCAATCTGCTATGTAAAGTAAGCTACATCGGAGATGATCTTCCTTCTTTTTATATTTTTGAATGATAAATCATCTAATAAACAACAAGTATATGAGTAATTAGTCAATAAATCTTCAAATAAATATTTTAAGAATTTAAACCTACTATTCTACCCTCATTTATAGTGTATAACAATATTCAAAGGTCAACTAACCACTATCTAGCCTTATCATGCTCAATCCATCTCCATTAATGGAGTTTTGATGCTAGAGGCCCTATTTTATTAAACTCAATATCCACAACTATCAAAGTTTGTGTTTTGTATTTCATATTATGCAGAGTTAATTTACAACCTAAAATCTATTCTAGGTGTAAATAAATAAACCCATAGATTTTTCCATAATTTCATGAACCTAGAGTTCTAAATTACAAGAATTTCACCATAATTCTCCATTCTAATGATTTTAGAATATGAATGGATAAATCAATATTAAAAAGAAGTAAAAATCTTACTTCAATAAAATATTTCCACCTCAACCCTGAGAAAATTTCTCCTCTAGGGCTTATGAGTGCAATATTTCAGTTTTGGGCAGAAATCCATCAAAACCATCCTATTACCATTATAGTTATACCACTGCAGTGTTTAACTTCTGAGTCCAAACAATGTTCAATAAAAAAATTCATAAATTTTTACTCTGAAGGACGACTAACAAACGATCGGATGAGTTGGTAAGAAGACTTAAAAATCTTTTGTTAAGTCGGTATTTGGCTCATAATTCTTTGAGTTCTACTAGATAAGTTTGTTTGAAGTTGACTCTAGTTTAAACATAGCTCAAAATCAATCGATAAGAACACTTTCAACTTGATTTTGTACTAGGGGTACTGTATGACCTTAGTTTAAGTCCAATGTACTCCTATACAAAAGAATTAGTCCTATTATTTATGATGACAGAGACCATTATGATTTTGCTATAGATATTTTCAGTAAAAATAGAATAGGTCAATACATTAGATACCAATTTACCCAGTATTTGTCCCCAAATGGTGTTGGTGAAAAGAACATTTTATCACAATTCTCAGAGTTAAGCTAAACAATGGTTACACAATTAATGAAACCTTCCGTTAACTTCTAACACAATTGATAACACTTACCAAATTGTCACTAAATAATAGTGCCAACCAGCATACACACCACAAACCACTAAGCTCTAGGCATAAAACATGATCACTATAAATCAAGAAATATGATTCATAATAAAATTTATAATATGGATCAACTACAATACTTGAAATACCATACGATATTACACCATACGAACATCTGAAACAACAACAAAGATAGAGAGAGGATAATACTGTGTACTACTGCAGCAGTAAATTTTCCACTACAATGGCTTGAGGTAGTAAATTGAGACTTGGTCCTAGTTCAGGCTATTTCACAACACACTTTTGGTAATTCGATATTATGAACTAGCCTTTTTACGACAATCACTCTAAATGGAGTTCTACCAGCTCGTTTTATGTGATGAAAGTTTCTAAAAGTTTCTAAATTTTTCTTCTAACTTGTTAACCATAATCTACCAATCCATACACCATCATCGGCCATTAAGTATTAATCCATACAATGTCAAATTTTTAACCAAAGTCATAATACTCTGCGGGTGTCATTCCTATACTAGGAATAAGTTTAGTGGGGCACTTACACCCTAACTAATGCTATCACCAACACAACACCATTAATACACCACTATGGGTTTCTACTATCACATGTATTCTCTACCATAACTTATAGTACTTTGTTTGACCCTAGAACATACCTTAACCGCTAAATGAAAAATACCAATCAAATGTTATCATGTAATAACAAGGGGGATACGAATGTTCCAAAATTCATCTAATAACTCTACTCCCTTGACCAATCCTATAACTAAAGATCATCAACCTAAATCAAGCTAACTTATTTTCCCAACGTTATCAACTCAGCTACAATACATTTGAAGGATACGATTAACCGATATGTATTTTCATACACTAAGCATTTACACAATATCAATTTATAATCAGCCAACTACAAGGTCAGTCTAGTAGCCCTGCCGCCTCACTAAGCCTATGAATATTTTTTAACTATCACTTCATTTGTATCCTTAAAACTTAATCCAGTATATTCATTCATAGCCACTATGATTTTTGTACAACTTGTTAGCCTATATTTAGGACATCAATTCCCTTACCCTCAAAAGATCATTATAGTCACTTAACTAAATAAATTACATACTTATTAATCACCCAGTCAAGGTTCAACTTGTCCATATCAAGTAAAATTATTACTACCATCTCCCCTTATCACATTACAGGAATTAATCAATTTTATTTATCTATTTCATTTACCTTGCATTAGTGACTTCAACTACACAATTCACATTATGTTCAAGTTACCAAATTTGTATAATACATAGATTCATCTTAGCTGAACAAAACACTTTTTAAACATCATTAACAAGTCAATTCATTAACAAGACTAGTAACATAAGAATAACCTAATAGCACTTTGGGCTCAAATATAACCATTAAAGATCTGACCACACAAAGATCTCCAATATCATTATTATTAATTGAGCCACACAAGAATCTCAAATATCATTACCATTAATCGAGCCAAACAAGGATTCCAAATATCATTGTCAAAATTAGAACACACAAAGATTTCATATATTTTTATCATTAATGATCAAACCATACATGGATATCTAAGTATATCATTGAGGACTAAATAAAAATCTAGGAATACTTCAATTATGAAAAATTAATGCATATCTCAAATTACAGAAATGAAGACATACCTTAAAATTCTACCCATCCTTTAGAATTTTCAAATATCCAATTGCAACCACTCATCTAATATTACTTTTAATAATTATTTGCACTTAAAAAGTTTGACAATCAAATAATTAGGTAATAGTATGATCAAATAATTACCATCTGTATAAGTGATATATGTTGCATTCTATCATACTATAATAAAAAATATTTACAACACAACTATTTTAACATAATATCAAGTGAATTTTACTACATAACACTTCAACCACTATACATCTTATTTACCTCTACTAGTTAGAATACCCTACTCTAATATTTCAATATTAGTGAGCACCAACTAAGGCCAACCAGTCCAAATTATGATGGTTGAGATACCAATTAGAATCCTTTAGATAGCAATTAAACACAACTCAAGAAAACAATACTGAGATTGCATGATAGGAGAGAATAAAGTGAGATAGATTCGTCGATGCCTTGTAGCCTTCTACATATTGATGTGGACATCAGTCTTACAAATCTTAGAGACTCTACTCGATATTTTTTCTTGTACTGAAATATCGATAACCAAGTTTGTGATACCATCTTACCATTATCTAATTTTGAATCATATAAGCACCTACCTAACATACACCTTAGATAGCAGAACCCTAACTAATCAACAATTTATTTAATATAGAAGCTAAAATTAATCATTTTCAACTATATAACTTAGTTATCTAATTAAAATAACAAATAATTATTTATTCAACCTATTAATCCAGCTAACATTATGAGTATCAATTTAATTTATATAGTTGAAACATAAAAGTAATGCAGAAGATAATCAATGGTGAATTCGTAAAAACTAGCCTAAATCATTATAAGAGCACTAAAAAAATGAAGTATTGACTCGAGACACAACATTCATGTGTGAATAGGATGAAATGATCCATTGAATAATTATAACGCCCTGAGAGTATACCCTAGATGCTACGCAGTGCTTACAGTCCCGAAGGACTACAAGCTAAGCTGTGAGCACTAAATAATAACATAATATACGCGGAAGAACAAATGATAAGCCATAAGGTTTTACATAATGAAACAGATAAAAACTGTAAACCAAACTGATAAAATTATCTGACAATGTCAACTGAAGTCTGAATACTGAATAACTGACTGTAGTGTCTGAAAGCCTCTAAACTATCTAAATGTGAGTTGATGAGATAGGATCTAACTAACTTCAAATACTACTAAGATGAAAATATAAAGATATATAATTTATACTCGAAGTATGAGGACTCATCACTGCAACAGCTGATGGTCTGGAAAATCTATGTGTGATTCAAAAACTGGGCGTTTGAACCTATGATATGATACATCATAGTACAAAAAAATATTATGTGATCAGTACTTTGAATGTACTGGTATGATAAATAAGGTAGGATGATATGCTTGGTTTTGTGAACATGAATATTAACTATTTGGATATATGCATACAACATGAAGTACTGAATAGAGTGCATAAAATCTGTAGGTACTAAAAATACGTGAAATCTATAAATACTGATGATGTATGAAATTTGTAAGTACTGAGGATGCATGACCAAGCATATAACATATTCTGATTATAATTTGTAAATACTGAAATACTAAATCTGATAACTAAATCACTGATATCTGTATGCTATAGTCAAGAAACTGAAACTAAATTACTGGACTGATTAATAAACTGACACTGTAGGAGTTATGATCTAATCGATATGCCTCAAATGAGCAAGTTTGGGGTCCAACCTGTAACCCCAGTTGAAAGGGTGTTAGCACCATGCCATGGCTACTAATATTGGCTGTGTGGATCCACTATACTGATGTACTATTCTGACGGACTAAGGGAGTTAATCCTAAACCGATGGGTGACCCCTTCGAGGTACTCAAGCCTAATCTGATGGGTGACTCCTCTTACCCTATGCTGGCTACATAATTATAGAGTACAAAAAATCTTACTAACGATTCTACCTATCTGATGGGGAAGCCACCATCCCTATACTCGCTTGGTGCTAAATCCTGCTCCCAACTAAACTAACTCAGAATACTTAACAGTTATGAGTTTAACTAATTATGATAACTGACTGAACCAATATTTCTCATATTATGTCTGAAACTATTTTGAATCTACTGAGACTAATTAAATAGCTATGTTCTCGGGTATTCATAACCGCCACGACTCAATAACAATACGAGTAAAAATAGTACTAATCTTTAAGGATATAACATGAGAGCATTTATTTAAAACCCACTCTTGTAGGCATTTTATCAAACACTTGATATGCATGGTGTACATTAAGTATGAGAATAGTTTAAAGCTTGTAGTAAAAGCACAATTTTAACACCAATATAACAAATCATGAATTAAATCAGTGGACAACAACATTTAAACATGTGGAGTGTAATAATCAACATCAATTTCATAAAAACATGACATAAGACAAGATTCATGGGATCTCATGGTGAAAATCACAATTTCAAATCATAAATAACTTGAAAAGATCATAATTTTGTATTTAAATTGGGTACGTGGGCTTCATGGGTGAAAGGTACCCAAGAATGAACACTTAACATACCTAGGAAGATTTATTATTGAAGGTTCTTGGAAGGATTCTTTAGTATTGTTCTTGATTCTTGAAAACTAGGGTTTGGTAGTTGAGAGACAAAGCTTTTAATTTTGGGAAAAATGAGTAAATTATGATATAATTAGGTTGTTTAGGGGTTAATTTCGTGTTTAGGACTAATTAGGGGCGTGGAAAAGTACCAATTTACCCATAAAAAGTTATTACAATTTATCACTAAAATATTCTGAATTGGGCCACCACCGCGACGCGGTGGCATCGCAGTGAGCCACTGGAATATGGCTGGCACTGTTCATTACAACGAATAATGCAAAATTTGATCTTAGAATGGTGCTGTGGTATGACATTGTCTTACTGGAATATGACAATCAGGAAAATGGCTAGTGGCGCGATGTGGTGGGATCGCGGTCCCTTACTAGAAAATTACAATTGTGAACTAGAATTTTTGCGCGATGTGCTGAAATTGCAATGGTCCACTGGAAATTGACAATTTCCCTTTGGACTACCTCTGCGATGCGTTGATGCAGCATTTGATACACTATTTTACCCAAATCTCTATAACTTCTCACTCGGTTATTGGATTTGGGTGAATTTTATATCGTTGGAAAGCTGACTAAATTTCCTATACATTGGTAAGCTATAACTAAAAAATTTTGAGCATTTTGAAAATTTTATATAGGAATGCTCATGTACTGAGAGCTAAACTAAGCTAGGGAAATATGAGGTATTACAATATCTCTCCTTGGAACATTCATCCTCGAATGAGACTGATTAAGCTGAAAAATATTGATAGACTGAGTTTACACATTGAAATCGCATAACTATGACATAATTGCATGACTGAAACTACTGATAAACTATATTTTCATACAAAACATGCATATTTGATACATGAGTACATGGCTGAACTGGTTCATGAATTCATGACTTTCATGAAGATGATATGCAATGATAACTGACACTAAGTTCATAACTGTAACTGAGCACGAAACTGAGTACATCTAAGGAGGAATATTACCTTAAGATAAATCTGAGTTTATGGAGAATAGGTAAGGATACTTGGTCTGTATATCTACTTCTGCTTCCCAAGTAGCTTCCTCAACAGACTGATTTTGCCAAAGAACATTGACTAAGGGAACTTTTTTGTTCCACAGTCTATGAGTCTAACGATCGAGGATTTAGGCTGAAACTTCAAAAGAGAGATCATTCTGAATATTTATGCTTTCTAAGGGGACTACAACTTTTGGATCACCAATGTATTTCTTTTGCAAGGAGACATAGAATACTAGGTGTACTGAAGCTAGATCTGAAGGCAACTCAAGCTCATAGGCTACATTTCTAAAATGATTGAGAATTTTATAATAACCAATATATCGGGGCTAAGCTTCCCCTTCTTGCTAAAACTCTTCACTCCTTTCATGGGAGAGACCTTTAGGTACATAAAGTCGCTAATCTCAAACTCGAGATCCTTTCTTCTCACATCTTCATATGATTTCTGTCGACTTTGGACTACCTTAAGCCTTTTCCTAATCAACTAAACCTTCTCTAAGGCATCAAACACTAAGTCATGCCCAACAACAGCAATCTCAGATACTTCAAACCAACCCATCGAAGATTTATATCTCCTCTCATAAAAAGCCTCAAATAAAGCCATTTAGATACTGGAATGATAGTTTTTTATTATATGTGAATTCGATCAAAGAAAAGTGATCATCCTAACTGCCCTTAAAGTCAACTACACATGATCTTAACATATCTTCTAGAATATGAATGTTCCTTTCTTCTTGACCATCTGTCTATGGATGAAAAGTGGTACTGAGATTAAATTGGGTACCAAGACCCTTCTGAAAAGCTTTCCAAAAGTAAAAGATAAACCAAGTACCTCTTTCTAAAATTATAGATAGCAGAACACCATGCAACCTAACCAACTCTCTAAGGTAGAGGTTGGCATAATACTCAACTGAATAAGAAGTATGGACTGGCAAAAAAAAGCTAATTTGGTCATCCTGTCTACAGTGACCCAAATAGAATCATACTGATGATAAGTATGAGGCAAACCCGTCACAAAGTCCATGTTCATTTCTTCCCATTTCTATGTGGGTATATTGAACTCCTACATGGACCATCTACGATTCTGGTGCTCAACCTTAACCTACTAATATATAGAGTACGTAGCTACAAACTCTACAATATCTCTCTTCATCCCACTCTACCAATAGATCTCCCATAAATCGTGGTACATCTTAGTGGCCACTGGATGAATTAAGTACTGCACACCATATGTTTCTACGAGAATTCGTTGTCTTAGCTTATCTACACACGGAACACACAATCTACCTTGGCAATGCAGTACACCATCTCCCCCATAGAAGAAAACCTCTAATTTTTAACCTCTGACTGACTCTTTTAACTTGACTAGACTGGGGTCTCTATCTTGCTTTTCTTTTACTTCTGTGACCAAAGAAGATTCTAAACTATTCTGAACCAAAATATTACTCTCAGCACAATTAACCAAATGAATACCTAATCTAGAAAGTTCATGAACTTCCTAAACTAGATTTTTCTTATCATCCTCAACGTGAATAAAACTACCCATAGACAATCTACTGAGGGTATCTGCCACTATATTGGCCTTGTCCAGATGATACAAAACACTCATGTTATAATCTTTCAACATTTTTAACTACCTTCTCTCGCGTAAATTCAAATCTTTCAGAGAGAATACTTACTGGAAGATTTTGTGATCTGTGAACACATCTACATGCACTCCATACAAATAATTTCTCCAAATCTTTAAGGCAAACACTATAGCTGCTAACTCAAGATCATGGGTGGGGCAATTCTTCTCATGGGGCTTAAGCTGTCTGGAGGCATAGGCTATGACCTTACCTTTCTGCATTAGGACACAACCCAAACCTACTCTAGAAGTATCACAATACACAACAAAACCATCTAAACTATCTGGTAGAGTCAAAACTTGGGCTGAGGTGAGTCGAGTCTTCAACTCTTAAAAACTCTGCTCACAGGAATTTAACCACTGAAACTTGACTTTTTTAGGAGTCAATCTAGATATGAGGGATGCAATAGATGAAAACCCCGTAACAAACCAATGGTAATAGCCAACTAAACCTAAGAGACTTTTGATATCAATAGAGAAATGAGTCTAGGCCAATTTATCACCGCCTCAATCTTTTGAGGACGAATACTAAAGCCATCACTGAAAATAATATGACCAAGAAATTCTACTGCTCTTAGACAAAATTCACACTTACTAAATTTAGTGAACAACTGATGGTCTCTAAGAGTTTGTAATATTATTCTGAGATGGTCAGTGTGATCGTTTTTGGAACGGGAGTAGACAAAGATGTCATCTGTGAAGACTACAACAAACATGTCCAAGTACTGCTTCAACAATTAGTTTATCAAATCCATGAAAGTTTATGGGGAATTGGTAAGATCAAATAACATGACTAGGAATTTGAAGTGACCATACAGAGTTCTGAAAGCTGTCTTTAGAATGTCACATTCTCTGACTCAGAGCTGATGATAGCTAGATCTGAGGTCCATCTTGGAGAAGTAGCTGTCACCTTAAAGTTGGTCGAGCAAGTCATCGATTCTAGGAAGTGGATACTTATTCTTGACTGTGACTTTGTTCAACTAATGATAGTCAATACATATACTGCAAGAACCATCTTTTTTATGCATGAATAGGACTGGTGCACCCCATGGGAAAATATTAGGTTTGATGAACCCCTTGTCTAAAAAGTTCTCAAACTGTTATTTCAACTCTTTAAATTGGATGGAGTTATTCTGTATGGAGAAATAGAAATGGTTTTGTATCTAAAAGAAGGTCTATTCCAAAATCGATTTTCTTTATGAGAGGAACTCTGAGAATATCTTTGGGTAATACATTTGAAAATTCATTTACTACTAGAACTGACTCAAGACTAGAAATATCTAAACTAGAGTCATTGACTCAAACAAGATGGTAGATACATCCTTTGGATATTATTTTTGTTGATCTAAGGTATGAAATCAACTAGCCCTTAAGCGCTATAGTGCTACCCCTCTATTTAAGGACTGGTTCATTTGGAAACTGAAAGTGAACAATTCTATTTCTATAATCAACTGAGGCATAACATAAATTGGGTTTCTCAAGAAGACATGACATACTCTTATGTTATTTTCTTTGGAGCATGAAATGGCACATAGATTTGTTAGAAGATTGATTTTATCATTCCGCATGGTGATGAAGCATTTTATATTATTATGCAAATGAGGTATTTAGAGAGGACATGTATTGAGACATATGAAGGTGGCGATAAGAGGCCTTATTAACGATATATTATTAGTGGTATTCCATTTGGAGGTAGGGATCCTCCCAGCAGAGGTCAACATTAATTGAAACCCATTGGGTCCGTATAAGTAACGCCTCAAATTATGGGTGGCTCTTAGATAGATCATAGAAGTCTCGATATATAGATCTCTGGTTAGACATTTTAAGGGTTACTCAATCTACGTCTTTAGGTTATGGTAACCATTCTGGTTTAGCAGGTATAGTGCATCAAAGATTCCTAAGGGTGTATGTTGGTTGTGGTGAGATTGGCCACTGGTCTAGGGATTGCCCCAGGCTTGAGATGATTTACTTATTGCGGTTATCTCATATTTCTCACTAGGTTAGATCTTCCAGGGTTTGTTATAACTGTAAAAAGACCAACCACTAGTCCAAAAAGTGTCCCTCGACATGGGATTATTGAGTAGCTAATATTGTCAGATCAAATCTTTGAGTTGTACACCTTTATCTAGAGGCAGTTCTTTTGGTATTTTAGTTGGTCGTTTATATGCTTAGTCTGAGGTCAGACACAATTGGATTTATTTTTCTTTGGGCAGTTAGGTACCATGGCTTTAGATTTTATCATTATAGGTTCACTTTTGATTTATATCTTTTAGTCACTATTTGGATATGTTTGAGTTTCCATACACAACAGTGGTTACATGTATTGATGTTACTATACTGGTTGTTGCAGCCTCTGTGTAGATTTTTATATTTATGAGGATACCACTGTAGATGATTTCTTTTAGTAGTGGACTTAGTAGATCAGTATTGTGATTTCTTAGGGTGTAGCATTTCGATTGAAGTCCCTTTCCATTAGTATATTGGCCCTAGTAGGATATTTGAGTTATGTTGGTTGTATTTTTTATTTTCTTGTGTCACTTGCTCTTTATACTATTATTTTTAATATTATTGTTTTGACTTTAATTGATTCTCACATCATAGATGGATAGACTAGTGTTATCTAGTTAGTGTTTCCCTTTTTGCGATTCTAATGCGTATGGTATAAAGACTTTGTTGATTGGTTTTTATTTCTTTTAGTGACGAAAAACTATTGTTAAGTAAGCTGTAAAAGTGAAGGTAGGTTTGACATGTCGTAATTCTATTATGATTCTAGTGTTGCAACTTATTTCTATGGCTTGTTTTGGAAATTGATCTATTTGAGGTTTTTATTTTTGGTTTGGTGGGTTTGTTTCCTGGTAGTGGTCTTGATCTTAGTACTTTTGATATGCTTCATTATTTCTATGATGTGGTTCATGGATCAATTGGGTTGAGGTTAATTTTCATGGATGAATTTAGAAATTTCTCATCTATGGTATTTATTTGGCCTAGTATGAATTCATGGGTTTCTTTTATTTGGTGGTATATACTTGTGTATAATTATGAGTAACTAAAATAGATGTACTTTAGGAGTGATATTCATTACCATGAATTGGGTATTGGTTGACTAGATTTTGACAAAGATTGAATTTGTCTGAGTTGCTCGAGTTTAGCTACCATTAGTACCCTTTACAGCCCTGGTGAGTTTTAGGTAATGCCAAAAGGTGTTATGCCCTCAGAGGATGTGGATTTAATTGCTCATATTATTAACTTGGTCTTCTCTAGTTGTTATGTTTTACTCTTTTGCGTGACGACTTGGGAGTTATGATGGATTTGGTATATGGGTGCTTGCTCACCAATAGGATTAATTTGGTCAGTTGGGGCCAAGTAGTTCAACTTTGATGTTGATATTATCATAATAGATTGCATAAATTGGTTGCATCAACCCCTCTTTGAGGTTTTTATTATGTTATGTGTTCGTTGACAAGTTGACTAGGCCTATTTTTACCTATTGGTGCAGTTTTCTTTACTTTAAATAGGTTGTAATTGATATATGCTTAAAAGATGATCTATTATCACATGATGTTTGTTTTTTCTTTTTTTAATCCTGGTTCTCAATTTTTTAGACTTTTAGGAAGATGGCTCAGTGGAAGATATATACCTAAGTTTTTTTTAGCAAGGTTTCACCCATAGTTAGTGTAGCACTCTGTAGCGGATTATTTAATTTTGAGAGTTTGTGCATTGGACTCGTGAATATTGGTTTCAAGAATCATCCAAACTAGTTAGTGGCCTTGGTAGAGAGAATAAACATTAATCACCCTTATTGAAGTATATAGGTAGGGCCTTAGACTTCAGATAGTCTTATGACTCAGGAAATCTTCATAATCTCATGAACTCAGTCAGTTGTCAGATATCAGTAGTATTCCATCAGTCAATGGAATTTAGTAACTGAACTCATGTTTAGTTAAGTAAATCATGTTTAGATTCTATTCAGATGGGAGTAGGAATTAGCATCGAGGAACCTAAGGATGGGAACACATACTATCAGATGAAGGTGTGACTCTTAGAAGTCATTCTTGCATTTCAGAACTATGTAGCGAGCATAGGTCGAGACATCAATACTATCCGATGAGGGTTTATGAGGTGGATAAGCACTGTCGGATAAGGGCCCTACCGTTCTTGTTTAGGGGACATTTTCAGATGAGGGTCGCCTACAACTTATCCTTACCAGTGACGCTATATTGACACCTTTCCAAGTGGGGTTACATATTGGACCCCAACTCAGCCATAATGGCATATTAGGGGCATGTCGGATAGATAACTATTTCCTATAGTTTAATATTACAGAATTAGGATTGGCAGATATAGTTAATCAATCTCAGAAATAGAACTCAGATAGTTCTTTAGATTTCAGGACTGTCAGATACAGTCAACTCAGATACAATATAGAACTTAGATAATTTCATCAGATTTAGGATTGTCAGATCCAGTCACTCATGTTATCAATTATATTCAGATTCAGTAATCATGTTATTATAGTATTAGTGTTAGTTGTTATGTCTTATGCATGTATTCTCACGCTCATGATAGTTAGTCGGTTATTATTATTGTTCATGCATATGAACCCCATGTATTCAGCGTACCTCACATGCATAGCAGTACATTCAAAGTACTGATATATTTGTGCTATGGTGTCTTATACCATAGGTTTAGAGACATGAGAGATAGTAAATTCTAGGTATCCGCAGACAAAGTTAGAAGTGAGTCCTTATATTTTAAGGACATGATTATTTCCCTATTATCTTATTAATCAGTTTATTAGTTGGAGTTAGTTGGGGATATGTCCCATTAACTCCTTACTTAGATAGTTCAGTCAGTTAGAGGCTTTCTAGACTATCATGTTTTATACTTCAGTATGTTTAGTTTTGTTTTGGGTATTCTATTACCTCACACAGATGTTATATCATTCAGATCAAGTTTAGTATTGAACCTTATGGCCTTTTAGTTCATGTTCCCACATTATAAAGTATTTTATGCAGTGTAAAAGTACAGATATTAGTCATGGGTTAGCTTATGGTCCTTCAGGGTCATAAGCACCGTGTAGAATTCCGGGTACCAGATATCAGTTTATGTTACAGGAGCGCATGGTGCACTACTCTATTCATCTAGGGGCCCCAAAGATGTACCACGACTTGTAGGAAATCTATTGGTGGAGTGGGATAAAGAGAGACATTGCAGAGTTTATGGCTAAGTGCTCTACATGTCAGCAGGTTAAAATAGAGCATCAGAAGCCTAGTGGGTCCATGCAGGAGTTCAGTAATCCTACTTGGAAGTGGGAAGTTGTGAACATGGACTTCGTGATGGGTTTGCCTCGAAATTGTCATCAGCATAATTCATTCCGGGTCATTGTAGATAGAATGATCAAATCATCTTATTTCCTTCAAGTTCATACCTCTTATTCAGCCAAGGATTATGCCAAACTCTACATCGAGGAGTTGGTCGGATTGCACGGTGTTCCATTGTCTATTATCTCAGACAAACATTGTCTATTATCTCAGACAAAGGTACTCAATTCACCTTTTATTTGTGGAAAGCATTCCAAAGGGGTTTTGGTACCCAAGTTCATCATAGTACAACCTTTCATCCTCAGACAGATGGTCAAGCAGAAAGGACCATTTAGATTTTAGAAAATATGTTAAGGGCGTGTGCAATCGATTTCAATGGAAGTTGGGATGACAACTTACCTTTGATTGAGTTTGCATACAATAACAACGATCATTCCAGTATTCAGATGGCTCCATTCGAACCTCTCTGTGGTGGGAGATATAGATCTCCAATTGGTTGCTTCGAAGTTAGTGAGGCCTCAATTATAAGTCCTGACTTAGTATTCAACACATTAGAAAAAGTCCAGTTGATTAGAGAAAGACTTTGGGCTATTCAGAGCCGACAGAAGTCTTATGTAGATGTTCATAGAAAAGATCTAGAGTTTGAAGTTGGTGATCATGTCTACCTAAAGATCTCTCCCATGAAGAGAGTGAAGCAGTTCGACCAGAAAGAGAAACTCAGTCCCTGATATATTTATCCCTTCAAGATTCTCAGTCGCTTTAGCAAGGTAGCATATGAGCTTGAATTGCCTTCAGATCTAGCCTCAGTTTATCCAATCTTTCATATCTCTTTGTTCAAGACGTTCATAGGTGACCCATTAGTTGTAGTCCCTATTCATAGCATTGATGTTCAGAACACTCTCTTTTATGAAGAGATTCCAGCTGAAATCTTAAACTATCAGACTTGTAGATTAAGGAACAAAGAAGTCCCTCTAGTTAAGTTCCTTTGGAGAAATCAGTCCATCGACGGAGCTACTTGGGAAGCAGTGGAAAAAATGCGTACCAAGTATCCTCACCTCTTATTCGCCAACTTAGATCAAGCTTAAGGTAACAGTTCTCCTTAAGCTTACTCAATTTCACGTTTAATGTTCATCACAAACTTGGTATGCAGTTTCATGCTCATGTTCCCATTATAAACTTGGTATCAAGTACCATTGCATATTTATTCATGCACTCATGTATCAGTTTAATTACGTAATTATGTATCAGACATGCATTCTCATTGTGAGAAACTTAGTTCTTTAGAACACCCAGTCATGCATTCATGAATCAGTTACACATGCATCAGCTATACATGTTCAGTATTATATATTCAGCTTGTCAGCCATGTCAGTCATGAGATCACGTTCAAGTTATTCATGTTCAGTATGTACGCTATTTGTCTTTTCTAACCTCTCAATCAGTCTCATTTGAAAACGAATGTTCTCAAGGGGCAGATATTGTAATACCCCATACTTTTTTCTAGCTAATTTCATCTCAAGAATGTCTAGTATTAGCTTATAAATTGAATGATGATTATTCCATGAGGAATTCTCAAGATTTTCCTTTTTTCATGTGGAAAATTCAATAAGCTTTCCATCGATATAAGAGTCACCCAAATCCAATAATTGGGTCAAAATTTATAACTATTTCAAGTTCCCATCATAAAATAGTGCCATATTAGGCAGTGGCGCACCTCACCACAATAGGAAATGGCATTTGGCAAATTCCAGTGGTGGTCAGCATTTATGGCGCATCATGGCAGGGCCCAAATTTAGAATTTGTCCTTTTCTAGTGTCTTAGCGCAATTTCCTCTGCGTCGCGCCAAAGTTCCTGGTCGCAAAAGAAGGGCCAACGTCATGGCTCCGCATCGCACCATCCCTTAATTTTCCAATTGTCAAATTCTAGTGACACAGCGCGATAGTGCCGCGTCGTGCCAGGGGTTCAGTTCGAAAATATTTTACTGAAATTAAATGACGTGTTCAGGGTTAAAAGGGTAAACTATCCACCCCTATTTAAGCCCTTTAACACATGATTCGTCCACTTTTCACCCAAAATATTCTAGTTTGTCTCAAGTTTCTCTCAAGAACAAGCTAGGGTTTTCATAGAAGGTCTAATTCCAAGAAAGTTTCAACATCAATCTTCACAAAATAACGAACTATGGTATGCATAGTGTTCATTCATCGACTCTTTTTATCCATGTAGTCCAAGAATCCCTTTTTCCAACTTCATGTTATGAATTTTCTTTATGATTTCATGATTGGGTTGTTCTTGTTCATGTTGATAAATGAGAAATTGAATTCTACTCCATGTTGGGTGATAATTTCTATATGGGTTTAATTATAATCGATATAGATTCATGCAAACCTATGACTAAACCCTTAAATAATGAAATTAGAATGTGACCATGATGTTTAATTATTGTATAATGATGTTTACATATTCCATTCCTACAATATGTTTGATTTAATGCCTAAATGAAGGAAAAGTGCCTAACTAGCATGTTATCATGAAATCCCCATGTATGTACAAGCTTACGCCTATCACAAGTTTGATGAAATGCTTTAGTAAACGCATTATGGTGATTATTATGTATTCAAGCAAGTCATGCTTTGTCAGTTTTCTTCTATCGAGTCTTAGGGGTACTTGTACCGGAAATATTAGCTGTTTGCCTAGAGACATGTCATGTTTTCACGATACTCTCAATCAAGCTATGATCCTTAGACTTCAGACAGTCTTATGACTCAGGAAATCTCCATGATCTCATGAACTCAGTCAGTTGTCAGATATTAATAGTATTCTGTCAGTCAACAGAATTTAGTAACTCAGCCCATGTTTAGTTCAGTAAATTATGTTTAGAGTCTATTCAAATAGGATTAGGAATTAGCATCGAGTAAACCTAATGATGGAAACACACACTATCAGATGAGGGTATGATTCTTAGAAGTCGTTCTTGCATTCCAAAACTATGTAGGCAGCATAGGTTGAGACATCAACACTATTCGATAAGGGTTAATAAGGTGGATAAACACTGTCAGATAAGGGCCCCACTATTCTCTTATAGGGGATACTATTAGATGAGGGTCATCCATAGCTTGTCCTTACCGGTGGTGCGGTATTGACACCCTTCTAATTGGGGTTACAAATTGGACCTCAACTCAGCCATAATGGCGTATCAGGGACATGCCAGTTAGATAACTATTTCCTAAAGTTTTATGTTACAGAATCAGGACTGTCAGATACAGTCAATCAGTCTCAGTAATAGAACTCATATAGTTCTTCAGATTTTAGAACTGTCAGATACAGTCAACTCAGATACAACACAAAACTCAGATAAGTCAATCAGACTCAGGACTGTCAGATACAGTTACTCATGTTATCAGTTATAATCAGATTCAGTAATCGTGTTATCACAGTATTAGTAACAGTTGTTATGTCTCATGCATGTGTTCTCACGCTCATGGCAGTTAGTCAGTTATTATTATTGTTCATGCATATGAACCCCATGCATTCAGCCTACCTCACATGCATACCAATATATTCAAAGTACTGACGCATTTAAGCTATGGTGTCTTGTACCATAGGTTTAGAGACATGATCTCCAGATCAAAAGTAGATTCCAGATATCTGTAGACAGAGTAAGAAGTGAATCCTCATCTTTTGAGGACATGATTATTTCCCTATTATTTCATTAATCAGTTTATTATTTAGAGTTAGTTGGGGACATATCCCATCAACTCCTTACTTAGACAGTTCAGTTAGTTTGAGTCTTTCTAGACTATCATATTTCATACTTCAGTATGTTCAGTTTTGTTTTGGGTATTCTATTACGTCACATAGATGTTATATCATTCAGATCATGTTTAGTATTAAACCTTATGGCCTTTCAGTTCATGTTTCTACATTATAAAATATTTTATGCAGTATACAGGTATAGATATCAGTCATGGGTTAGCTTATTCTCCTTCGAGGTCATGAGCACCGTGTACTATTTTGGGTACCAGATTCAGGGCGTTACAGACATAGAGGTAGGCTTCAATGTACTTTTTTCTATGAGATTATGTATTGTATAGTTTTCATGCCAGGTAGGATTTATACAATGATATTTTAACTATTATATCATAACTTAACCTATTTAGGAAATTTGGGATAGAAAAGTGACCCAAACCTCAGTATAAAATATTTTTTATGTCCATAAAATCCTATTATCTTTGATTATAGGCATGTCAACCATATATTAATGTTACAGATCCTTTGGTATGGCATGTAAACCATATATTAATATTAAGGATCCTTTAGTATAAGAATACTATTTGACTTAGTGATTTGTACCATAGCTTCCAGAATTATGGTGTTAATATCATGCTAGTTATGTATTATTAGAATCAAGGCCGTGGTTATAATACCAGTTGGATTCAAGATGAATGTTTTATCCTTAAAAGGTAATGATCTCGTTTATAGTCTCTTAGATGCTGTGGTTGTATTGTTCGAATACTGGTGATGGCATGCATACTTTTTGGCGTATTTATGATAATTTAGTGGTACTAGTCCAACCAAAACCTTAATTTTATTACTGTTTTCTAAATAGGGATCTATTTTCAATTTTCATCTTTAAAATATTTTTTCTCAATGGGAATCGTACCATCTTATTCAATGAATTATGAGCTTTTGTAACTAAATATGCTATTTTGGAAACTTGACCGAGGTTATTTAGGTCCATTATTAATCTATTCTTCTATCACTGCTATTTACTTTAGTCAAGAGAGATTCTAAACCTATCTACACTATTATGCTTATGAAGTTTCATACTCGATCTTATACAATGGATATTAAGGGTTATACTTATTTTGCATTGGTTCAAGTTCGAGCACTTATTATACCTTATATATCTCTTTGGTATAGGATGAAGTGGATTGATTATGATGGTTACTAAAAGTCCTAGTTTGGGATCAGACAGTGTATATGGATATCTCGAGTCCCTATGGAGCCCTTCATCTGTAAGCCACAGTTTTGGAGAAGGATGGTCATCGTAGGTTCTACCTTTGTAAGTTAATTGAGTTGGAGAAGGTGTATACACTTGGTACGTTATGGAACTCTATTGGTTGATGGTACTGGATTACACTTGCATTCATTCTTTCATATGCATCATCCATCACCAATATAATTATTTGGCGCTTATATGTATCAGTCTTATAGGGGACTAAATATGTATAATCTATGATTATTATTTACTGAGTGCTTACTTAAATCTTCCAAACTTATGAGAGCCTAATTTGATATTTATTTGTCTAGACTATCCGGTTACTTAATTGTGGTTATTTGGGTTAGTTTGTGGCAGGATGATTATGGACTTATTTCTGAGGTTGTCGATACATTTCTGAACCTTTACTCCTTTTAGGGTAAATTTTAGTATTTCTAGGTTACTTTAACATTATTCACTTTGGTTAGAGGTCTTTAGTATGCTAGTATTATCTCCCTTACTTTGCTATGATCCTCGGGAAGTTAGGTTGGTTCCTTCAGATTATTACCTTTGAATTTAGTCCTATATTTTTTTGTGTATATATATATATTTAGAGAGAGATGGTTTTACCATATCTCTTTCTCTCTTTCCTTATCTATTCATATTGTATATGTATACTTTGACCTTGTATTATTACTATATATCTTTTTTTCACTCTTCATTTGAATATTGGCTAATGATACATGGTATTACACTTTAGTTCTTAAATACTATTAGAATAGGATAGTTTATCCATATTGTTCCATTAACATTATTATGTTTAGTTTATTGGATAGCTTCCTGTAGTTTGTATTCCTGCTTTAAATGTTATTTATGCTTAGTTTATCTTTGGAGTTCAGTCAGCTGATGTAATGCCTTGAGAGATACCCTAGATGCCACACGATGCTTACAATCTCGAGGGACCATAAGCTAACCCATGAGCTGGTACCTGTTGTGAGCACTGAATAATAACTACAAAATACATGTGCAGAGTATCTAAATACAACATAAGGTTTTAAATACTAAAACTTTTCTTAATCACAATTCTGGAAACAACAATGTGAAAACAACTATCTGAAACTTATTAACTAATGACAAAACTGGTTGTCTGTCTGAAATGTCTGAAAGCCTCAAAAACTATCTGAATATGAGTTGATGGGATAGGCTCCAACTAACTCCAACTAACTACTGAACTAAAAACATGAAAGGAAATATAGCTTGTCCTCAAAATATGAGGACTTACCACTGCTACGGCTGATAATCTGGAAGGTCTATGCTTGATTGGAGAACTGAGTGTTCGAACCAATGATATGATATATCATAGCACAAAAAATGAGTATGCGATCAGTACTTTGAATGTAATAGTATGATATGCATGGTTTCATGTGCATGAAGAAAAATTAACTGAATAAAAAACATGCAATACTGAAAAGAAGGCATGAAATCTGTAGATACTGAGAATGCAGGACCAAGAATTAATATGTTCTGATTAAAATCTATAAACTGAGATACTGAAATCTAAAAACTGAAATACTGGTATTTGTATGCTATGGTCAAGCAACTAAAATTGAATTACTGAGCGGATTATTGGAATAAGACTATGGGAGCTATCATCTAACTGATATGCCCTAATTAGCAATTTGGGGTCCAATCTGTGACCCTAATTGGAAGGGTATTAGTACCGTGCCATGGGTATTAATAGTGATTGTGTGGATCCACTAAAGTACTGTGTCAAAGGATTAAGGGTTTCCCTCAACTGGCAGGTTGACATCTCAACTTACACTAGCTATGTAGTTCTGCAATACGGGGACTGCCATTACAGGTCAAACCCTTAACTGGAAGGTGAGTCCCTATCCCTGCGTTCGCTCGGTGCTAAATCCTACTCCTAATTGAACTGACTCAGAATACTGAATTGTTCTAAGTTTAACTGATTATGATAACTAACTGAACTGATGGAACCCATGATTTACCTGAAACTATTCTGAAGATATTGAGACTAAGTAAACATCTAGATTTTTGGGTATTCATAACCCTTAGGACTCGAGAGAAATAATAGCTAAATAGTGCTTAAACTTTGGGGACATAATATGAAAGCATTATACAAAATTCATTCTTATAGGCATTTTATCAAACACTTGTTGTTCATAGTGTAAGATAACCATGGGAATGATTTAAAGTTTGTATTAATAGTATGATTTAAACATCAATACTACTAAGTATGATTTAAATCAGTGAATAACAACATTAAAACATTTGGGGTTTGATAACAACAACAATTTCATGTAACCATGGTATAGAATTACAATTCATGGGAGTTCATTGTTAAAATAACAATTTAAAATCATAATAACTTGTAAATATCACAACTTTGAATTTAAGATTGGGTAGTAGTGTAAGACCCTGCAAAATCTTAAGCTTAATTCAGTCCTATATGCTTGTCAAGGGGTCCCAGACTTTGAATATTTTAGCGAAGTACTCAGACTTAGTATCATTTTATCCTACGAAGGTTGGCAATCTTATTTCGGGACCTTTACGTCCATTAAATGTTGATTTTTAGGTTGATTCATGATCAAGAATGTCCGTAAGTGTTTCCTAACAAGTTTTGGATTTCTTGGACTTCGTTTGAAGCTCCTTTGGAATCCCAAAATAGTGAATCAACACAATCTTGGAGCACCGCATCGACTATCACACCGTCGTCATTAAATGACCACATTCTTGAGGGTATTTACGTCTTTTTCCCTCGACCCTCAGCCCCCAAAACGTAAAATTAAACTCCCTATAGAGCAAATATAGTCATTCTTTCTCAAATTTGCTCAAGAAAAAAACCCTAGAAAATCCAATTTCAAATCAAGAACTCAAGATTTAACCATAAGCTTTCTGAAATTCTTCAACAAAGGTATGTGAAGTGTTTATCGAAGGGTTGCTTCTACCCTTGGAGTCCAAGAATCTCTTTCGAACTTCAAGTAATTGATTTTATGATTTCCATGGTTGGAATTAAACTGTATCCATGATTGCTATTTGGATTAAGTTCCTAATTAATGATTATACATATATCTTATGTGAAATTGATTATTATGTGTGTAGATTCATGTGAATCCATGATAAACCCCTGAATTGTGAAATTAGAGATTAATTATGATGCTCACTTGATGTTCACCACTATGTGCATATACTATGCTCACCAAGTGCTTGATAAATTGTCCATGTGAACTATTAAGAGAATGAAATCATGTCAAGTTAGCTTATGTGCAAGTTATATCATGCAAGTGTTTGTCAAAATCCCCCAATAAATGAATTATGATCAAATTCATAATTAACATATATCATGTTATGCTATGTCTCTTAATTTATGCTATCGAGTCCTGGGGGTACTTTTACCCAACAATTTAGCTTATTACCTAGAGTCATGGTCAGTCATAGAACAGTATCAGTCACGTCATAATCAGTAGTACTCTCAGTCAATTACAGAATTCAAGAAAATTAGTAAAATCCATATTAATCTAGTCTAATTTAGTATTTAGTTCAGACCTCAATAAATTCAATCATCTAATAAAATTCAGTAGTATTCTGTTAGTCAATGAAACTCTGTGAACTCAGTTTTGTCCAACTAAACAGTAATCTCAGTAACCATTCAGTCTAGCCTAGTACAGCCTAGCAATTAGTTTAATACCTATTCAGTTGGGAGTAGGATTCAGCACCGAGTTTACCCAAGGATGGGGGAATTCCTGTCAGGAGAGGGTTTAACCCTAAGCAGCTGTCCCTGCATTACAAAACTACATAGCAAGCGTAGGTTGAGGTATTTTTCTACCAGACATTATGAGGGTTGATATTTCTCATTCGAGTTATCCTTCAAACGAGGGTTGATGAAAGAGCTTCCTATCAGAGAGGTTTAACTCACAGCTTGTCCTTACCCATGGCACGGTATTAACACTCTTCCAACTAGGATCACAAGTTGGACCCTAAATCAGTTAGAGAAGGGGCATGTCGGTTAGATAATTACCCTTCACAGTCTCAGTTCCAGTCTGAATCTTAGAATAGAACTCAGTTCAATTCTACACATCCAGGACTATCAGATATAGTCACTCAACTCAGTATGGAACTCAGTATGGTTCCACAGTGTTCAAAACTATTAGATGCAGTCATTCAGATAATCAGTAATACAGTATTCATAAACTTAAATACTAGTTATCAGTATTCCGACCAGTACCCAGTATTAGCGTGATATTTGTTAAAATCTATGTATTCATGCATGTACTCTTACTCAGTCATACTCATGTTATTCAGTTATTATTATGCATACATATGAACCCATGCATATCAGCCTACCTCACTGTGCATACCAGTATATTCAATGTACTGACGCATGCTTTTCTTTGTGTTATAATGTCTTATATCATACGTTCAGATGCACGGGCTCTCGAACATCATTAGCAGTTCAGATTCTCAGCTTTTAGAGTAGTGGTGAGTCCTCATAGTTGGAGGACATACTTATTATTTATAGTACTTCAGTTTTATTTCAATAGTTGGAGTTAGTTGGAGGATTGTCCCATCAACTCCACAGTTCAGAAGTTAGAGGCTTTTTCAGACTAGAGTATTTTTAGACAGCTGTTTAGTTTTTTTAGTACTTATATACAGTTTTGGTATTTGAATATCGCATTCATAGTTATTTACAAATTTAAACCTTATGGCATATGTTTCCCTTCTTTCAGTATTCATGTCTTGCGAGTGAGCATGAGCTCCAGTTACACTCTCTTTCTAATCCTACCTTCTTTTCATTTACAGAATATGCCTCCAAAGAGGACTTAGGCAAGAGGAATGGGAGATCATCAGCCCTCAACCCATCCATCCAAATCCTTTGGGAGAGCATGTCTCTCATACGGAGTTCAGAGGGGCATTCACCACCCTAGCTCATTTTGTGGCAGCCTATAATGAACGTCCAGTTACAATTCCAGCCAACCCAATGGCAAATACTGCTGCTGCCAGGATTCAAGAATTTACCCAAATGAACCATCCATCATTTATCGGGTCTAACTCAGATGAGGACCCTCAGGAATTTTTTGATCAGGTGTAGAAGGTTATCGATATCACTGGGTAAGTGTTTTTAATAGTTCTGAGTTATCTATATATCAATTACAGGATGTGGCTCACTTATGGTTCAAACAGTGAAAGGCAGAAAGGGCCACAAATGTAGGGCCCAAAGAATAGAAGGAGTTTGTAGTTGCTTTTTTGGATAGGTTCTTCCCGGTAGAGTTGAGGGAAGTAAAGATTTTGGAGTTTATAAACCTAAAGCAGGGTAATATGACAGTGTAGGAGTATTCTCTCAAGTTTAATCAATTAGCCAGATATGCCCTGCATGTTATGGCAGATAGCAGAGCAAAGATGGGTAAGTTTGTGTCAAGAGTGTCTAGCAGCGTGGTCAAGGAGTGTAGGACCATAGTGCTTATTAAGGATATGGACATAGATAGGCTCATGGTCCATGGTCAGTAGATAGAGAAGGCCAAGAATAAAGAGAAGGAAAGAGAGAATAAGAGGCTAGAAAAGGTAGTTTTAATTTCGCTCAGCCTAAGTCTGAGGGTGGGAATCATTCTCAGTTTTACCCAAAAGCCTCAGTTCCATATCCTTCCCCAGCCATTGCTCCAGTGCCAAAATTCAAAGATGGCAGCCAAGACAGGGCATCAGGCCCTAAACCCCAGGGCAGTGTTAGCAGTGCCCGAACAAATCCCCTTTGCCAGAAGTATGGAAGAAACCACCAGGGTATCTACAGAGCTAGCAATGATGTATGTTTTTGATGTGGAAATCCAAGTCACAGAGTCAGACAGTATCCTCAGGTTGGTTTGCAGAGTCCGCATAACCGTTCCCCAGCTTAGTCTGATCGCCCGGATCAGTAAGGTGCCTCTTCCAGTGCCACCAGTGGGCATCACCCAAATAGACTCTATGCTCTTCAGTCCTGATAGGATCAAGAAATTTCTCCTGATGTGGTCATTAGTACATTACAAGTTTTCCATTTGTATTTTTATGCTTTACTTGACTCAGGAGCTTTTTTGTCTTTTGTTACTCTATATATAGTAGTTGATTTTGGAGTTAGTCCTGAAATTATAGCAGAGCCCTTCTTATTTACTACCCTAGTGGGTAAATCTATCATAACCCTGCGGGTATACAGAAACTGTCTGGTTATAATATCTCAGAAAGTCATTTCAACAAATTTAGTCAAATTAGAGATGACTGATTTCGATGTCATTTTTAACATGGATTGGCTTCATTCCTACTATGCCTCATCCAACTGTAGAAATAGAATTTTCCAATTTTAGTTTTTGAATGAACCCGTCCTAGAGTGGATGGGTAGTACTTTAGCACTTAAGGGTCAACTTATTTCTTACCTTTGGGTTATAAATATGACATTTACGGGATGTGTCTACTATCTCGTTCGATTCTAGAACTCTAGTTCAAAAACCCCTACTCTTGAATCAGTATTAGTACTATATGAATTCCCAGATGTGTTTCCCGAAGACCTTTTCGGAGTTCCTCCCAAAAGGGAAATTGATTTCAAAATTGATCTTCTCCCAGATAGTCAACCTATATCTATCCCACCATACAGGATGGCTCCAACAAAACTCAGAGAATTAAAGGAACAGTTAAAGAATCTCTTAGATTAGGGATTCATTAGACCCAGTGTATCCCCATGGGGTGCACCAATTTTATTTGTGCGTAAGTATGATGGTTCCCTCAGAATGTGTATAGATTACCGTTAGTTTAACAAAGTTACAGTCAAGAACAAGTATCCACTCCTCAGAATCGATGACTTGTTTGAACAACTTCAGGGTGCTAGTTATTTCTCTAAGATAGACCTCGGATCAGGCTATTATAAACTTAGATTCAGGAAAAGTGACATCCCAAAAGGAGCTTTCCAAACTCGGTATGGTCACTTTAAATTTTTATTCATGTCCTTTGGTCTTACCAATACCCCAATAGCTTTCATGGACTTTGTGAACTATGTGTTCAAGCAGTACTTGGACATGTTCATCATAGTATTTATAGATGACATTCTTGTTTATCCAGTAGTGAACACAATCATGCAGACCATCTCAGAATAGTATTGTACACGCTCAGAAATCATCAGCTATTTTCCAAATCCAGTAAGTGCAAATTTTGGGTAATGTCAGTAGCATTCCTTGGCCATATAATTTTTGATGATGGCATTAGAGTTGGTCCTTAAAAAACTAAACAGTAAGAAATTAGCCCAGGCCCATCTCTCTATCAGATATCAGGAGTTTCTTGGGTTTGGCTGGCTATTACCAGGGATTTCTTGAGGGATTTTTATCTATTGCATCCCTTATTTCTAGATTGACTCAGAATAAAGTCAAGTTCCAGTGGTCAGATTCTTGTGAGAAGAGCTTTCAGGAGTTAAAGACTCGACTTACCACAGCTCCAATGTTGACCCTACCAAATGGTTCCAATGATTTTGTTGTATACTGTGATGCTTCTAGAGTCAGATTAGGTTGTTTTTTAATACAGAGAGGTAAGGTCATAACCTATGCCTCTAGACAGCTTGAGCCCCATGAGAAGATCTTAAGCCCCATGAGAAGAACTATCCTACTCATGATCATGAGTTAACAACAGTAGTTTTTGCTTTAAATATTTGAAGGCGTTACTTTTTATGGTGTGCACGTTGATGTGCTCACTAATCATAAGATCCTGCAGTATGTGTTCTCTCATAAATACCTCAACCTCCATCAGAGAAGGTGCTTGGTATTATTGAAAAATTATGATAGAAGTGTTCTGTATCAGCCGAGCAAGGGCAATGTAGTGGCTGACGCTCTCAGTAAAATATCTATGGGTAGTGTTGCCCATGTTGAGAATAGTAAGAGGAAGTTATCCCAAGAAGTTTATTAGCTATCCCAACTAAGTGTTTGCCTAGTTGATTCATTATAAGGTAGTATGTGGGTACAGAGTAGCTAAGAATCATCCTTAGTTTCCAAAATGAAGAAAAAGCTGAATAGGGATCCCAGTCTAGTCTAGTTGAAGGAATCAGTCAGAAATCAGAATGTAGAGGTTTTCTCCCAAGGGGGAGATGGTGTTTCTTTTTTCAGGGTCGTCTTTGTGTGCCAGGTGTAGATGACTTGAGGCAGCGAATTCTTACAGAGGAACATGGTGCAGGTTATTCTATTCATCCAGAGGCCATGAAAATGTACCGCGATTTGCGGGAGATCTATTGTCCAATGGGATGAAAAGAGATATTGCAAAATTTGTGTCTAAGTGCTCAACATGTCATCACGTTAAGATTAAGAATTAGAAGCCTAATCGGTCTATACAGAAGTTTAGTATTCCCACCTAGAAATGGGAAGAAGCAAACATGGACTTTGTAATGGGCTTGCCTCATACTCATCGTCAGAATGATTCAGTTTGGGTCATTATAGATAGGACGATAAAATTAGCTTATTTCCTTCAAGTTCATACCTCCTATTAAGCCGAGGATTATGCCAAACTCTATATCAGGGAGTTGGTCAGATATTACGGTGTTTCGTTGTCCATTATCTCAAATAGAGATACCCAGTTCACCTCTCATTTTTGGAAAGCATTCCAAAAGGGTCTTGGTACCCGAGTTCATCTTAGTACAACCTTTTATCCTCAGATAGATGGTCAAGAAAAAAGGACCATTCAGACTTTAGAGGATATGCTGCAAGCATGTGCGATAGACTTTAAGGGTAGTTGGGATGACCACTTTTCTTTGATTGAGTTTGCATATAACAACAGCTATCACTCCAGTATTCACATGGCTCCGTTTGAGGCACTATATGGGAGTAGATGTAGGTCTCCTATTGGTTGGTTTAAAGTGGGTGAGGCCACAGTGGTAGGGCCTAACATGGTGTTTAATACCTTAGAGAAGGTCCAGTTGATCAGGGAAAGGCTTAAGACAGCTCAGAGCTAGATGAAATCATATGCAGATGTGCGCAGAAAGGATCTTGAGTTTGAGATTTGTGACTATATGTACTTAAAGATCTCTCCTATGAAAAGAGTGAAGCATTTTGGCAAGAAGGGGAAACTCAATACCTGATATGTCGGTGCTTACTGAATCCTCAGTCATTCTGGAAAGGTAGCTTACGAGCTTGAGTTACCTTTAAATTTATCTTCAGTTCATCCAGTGTTCTATGCCTCCTTGATAAAGAAATGTATAGGTGACCCAACAGTCATAGTTTTTATTGAGGGCATAGATATTCAGAACAACCTCTCTTATGAAAAGATCCCAGTCAAAATCTTTGACTATCAGATTCACAGACTGAGAAACAAAGAAGTTCCTCTAGTCAAAGTTCTTTTGCTAAATCAGTCCGTTGAGGGAGCTACTTGGGAAGCAGAAGCAGACATATGAAGTATTTTCATCAATTCTCCTCTAATCTAGACTCAGCTCAAGGCAATAATTTCCTTAGGCTTAATCAGTTTCATGTTCAGATTTAAGTTACAAAATTGGTATCAGTTACCATTGCATGTTCAGTTATACGTTCATAAGCCAGTTCAGTCATGTATCCATTCATCAGACATGCTTGTCTAGTACATCAATTTGGTTTATCAGTAATCCTAGTCATGTATTTATGAATCATGTTCAACTATATCCATGCATTAGATATGCATGTTTAGTATGATAATTTAGAATACCAGTAATATCAGTCATATAGTCATGTTCTAGATGTTCATGTCTAGTAAGTAAGTTAGTCTCTAAGTATTCTCAGTCTCAGCTATCTCATTCGAGGATGAATGTTCCCAAGGGGGAGATAATGTAAGACCCCATAAAATCCTAAGCTTAATTCAGTCATGTAGGCTTGTCAAGGGGTAATCTTAGTAACCATTCAGTCCAGCCTAGTATAGTCTAGCAATCAGTTTAGTGTCTATTCGGTTAGGGGTAGGATTCAACACCGAGTTAACCCAGGGATGGGGGCAATCCTGTCAGCAGAGCGTTTGACCCTTAGCAGCAGTCCCTACATTATAGAACTACGTAGCCAACATAGGTTAAGGTATCTTTCTGTCAGACATTATAAGGGTAGATATTTCTCATCCGAGTTATCCTTCCAGCGAGGGTTGATGAAAGAGCTTTCTATAAGAGAGGGTTAAATCACAGCTTGTCCTTACCCGTGGCACAATATTAACACCCTTCCAACTAGGGTTACGGGTTGGACCCTAAATCAGTTAGAAAAGGGGCATGTCGGTTAGATGATTATCTTCCACAGTCTCAGTTCTAGTCTGAATCTCAGAATAGAACTCAGTTCAGTTCTACACATCCAGGACTATCAGATATAGTCACTCAACTCAGTATGGAACTCAGTACGGTTCCACAGTGTTCAAAACTATCAGATACAGTCATTCAGATAATAAGTAATACAGTATTCATAAAATCAAAAATTAGTTATTAGTATTCCGATTTAGTACCCAGTATAAGCGTGATCTCTATTAAAATCTATGTATTCATGCATGTACTCTTACTCAGTCATACTCATGTTATTCAGTTATTATTATGCATACAGATGAACCCATGCATATCAGCCTACCTCACTGTGCATACCAATACATTCAAAGTACTGACGCATGCTTTTCATTACGCTATGATGTCTTATATCATAGGTTCGATGCACGGGCTCCCAAGCGTCCTTAGAAGTTTAGTTTCTTAGCTTTTAGAGTAGTGGTGAGTCCTCATAGTTCGAGGACATGCTTATTATTTATAGTACTTCAGTTTTATTTCAGTAGATGGAGTTACTTAGGGGCTTGTCCCATCAACTCCACATTTTAGACAGTTAGAGGTTTTTTCAGACTACAGTATTTTTAGACAATTGTTCAGTTTTTTTCAGTTCTTATATTCAGTTTTGGTATTTCGATACCGTACTAAAAGTGCCATAACTTTTCACCCAAGTATTGGATTTATGTGAAATTGGTATTTTTATAAAGCTAATTAAATTTCCTAACGATTAGTGGGTTTTGATCTGGAAAATTCTCGGTAGAGTAAAGGATATACTCATTTGAAGTTGACTAAAGCAACATTCCTATCGGAAGCTCAATCGGTAAGGAATATATTTGATTTACCTAATAGTTGGGAGTTATTGAGACCTTAATATACATCAAACTAACTCATAAAACTACCATAGAGCTATAATGCACTATCCATGAGCTTGAAACATGACTCTAGCATTGGTTTAGATTTTCGAGGTAATACAATCTCTCCCTTTTGGGAACATTTGTCCTTGAATGAGATTGGTTAGACTGAAAGCACTGAGGAACTTAGACTACATATTGAATATACATGATTACATGACTGAGTGTGTAACATGATTCATGACTGAACTAGTTTTATGAATGCATGACTAACATGAGAATGATATATAGCTGAAACTGAGCATGGAGAAGAGAAAATCAAAGAAGAACGTTGCCTAAAGCTGAGTCTATGTTTCTAAAGAAAAAATAAGGATACTTGGTTTGCATATCTGCTTCTGCCTCCCATTAGGCTCCCCAACAGACTTATTCCACCAAAGAACTTTGACTAGGGGAAATTCTTTGTTCCTTAGTCTATGAATTTGTCGATCAGGGATTTCGACTAGAATTTCTTCGTAAGAAAGGTTGTTCTGAACATCTACACTTTCTAAGGGAATGAAGACTACTGGGTCTCCAATACACTTCTTTTAAAAGGAGATATGGAATACTAAGTGCATTGATGCTAAGTCTGCAGGCAACTCAAGCTCATAAGCCACCTTTTCGAAATGACTCAAATTCTGTAAGGACCAATATATTGAGGACTAAGCTTCCCCTTCTTATCAAACCTCTTCACTCCCTTCATGGGAGGGATCTTAAGATATTCGAAATCATTAATCTCAAACTCTAAATCCTTCCTTCTTATATTTGCATAAGATTTCTATCAGCTCTGGGTTGCCTTAAGCCTCTCCCTAATCAGTTGTACTTTCTCTAAAGCATCAAATACCAAGTCATGCCCTATCAAAGTAATCTTTCTTACTTCAACCCAACCAATCAGAGATCAACATATCCTTCCATATAAAGCCTCAAACGGAGCCATCTGAACACTTGAATGATAGTTGTTATTATACGCGAATTCAATCAAAGAAAAATGGTCATCCCAACTACCATTAAAGTCGACTACACATGCTATCAACATATACGTAAGGGTCTAAATGGTCCTCTCTGCCATACCATCTTTTTGAGGGTGAAAGGCAATACTAAGGTGAACCTGAGTGCCAAGACCCTTATGAAAAGCTTTCCAAAAGTAAGAGGTAAATTGTGTTCCTCTATCTGAAATGATGGACAGCAAGACACCATAAAACCTAACCAACTCTCTTATATAGAGCTTGGAATAGTTCTCGGCTGAATAACAAGTATGGACTTGCAAAAAATAGGCTGATTTAGTCATCCTGTCTACAATGGCCCAAATTGAATCATGTTGCTAATGAGTACGAGGAATGATTTAGTTATCCTATCTACAATGAACCAAATTAAATCATATTGCTGATGAGTACGAGAAAAACCTATCACAAAATCCATATTTACTACCTCCCATTTCCAAGTAGGAATACTGAAATCCTTCATAGACCCGCTTGGCTTCTGATGCTCAATCTTAACCTACTGATAAGAGGAGTACTTAGCTACAAACTCTGCAATATCTCTCCTTATCCCTCTTCACTAATAGATTTCCCACAGATCGCGGTACATCTTTATGGCTCCTGGATGAATCATGTAATGTGCACCATGCGCTTCTGCAAGAATTCATTGCCTTAACTCATCAACACCCGACATACACAATTAACCTTGGCAACATAGTACACCATATCCCCCTTGGGAGAAAACCGAATCATGTTGCTAATGAGTACGAGGAATGATTTAGTTATCCTATCTACAATGAACCAAATTAAATCATATTGCTGATGAGTACGAGAAAAACCTATCACAAAATCCATATTTACTACCTCCCATTTCCAAGTAGGAATACTGAAATCCTTCATAGACCCGCTTGGCTTCTGATGCTCAATCTTAACCTACTGATAAGAGGAGTACTTAGCTACAAACTCTGCAATATCTCTCCTTATCCCTCTTCACTAATAGATTTCCCACAGATCGCGGTACATCTTTATGGCTCCTGGATGAATCATGTAATGTGCACCATGCGCTTCTGCAAGAATTCATTGCCTTAACTCATCAACACCCGACATACACAATTAACCTTGGCAACATAGTACACCATATCCCCCTTGGGAGAAAACCTCTACTTTTTAATTTCTGACTAACTCCTTCTGTTTCACCCGACTAGGATCCCTATGCTGCTTTTCTTTCACTTTGGCAACCAAAGAAGATTCCAAACTATTCTGAACATAAATGCTACCCTCAGCTGAATCAACTAAACGAACACCTAACCTGGAAAGATGATGAATTTATCTAGCTAACTTCTTCTTATCACCCTCGACATGAGCAGCACTACCCATAAATAATCTACTTAGGGCATCTGCCACTACATTATCCTTGCCCGGATGGTACAAAACACTCATATCATAATCTTTCAACAATTCTAAACATCTTATCTAACATTGATTCAAATCCTTCTGCGAGAATACATACTATAATATTTTGTGATCTGTCAACACATCAACATATACCCCATACAAATAATGCCTCCAAATCTTTAAGGCAAACACAACAGCTACTAACTCAAGGTCATGGGTGGGATAATTCTTGTCATGAAGCTTAAGTTGTCTAGAGGCATAAGCCAAAACTTTACCCCTCTGCATCAAAACACACCCCAAACCAACTCTGGAAGAATTGCAGTACACAACAAACCTATTTAAACCATCTAGCAATGTCAAAACTGGGGTTGTGGTGAGTGGAGTCTTCAATTCCTTAAAACACTTCTCACGCTTGAGTTGTTTAGAGGTATAAGCCAAAACTTTACCCCTCTAAATTAAAACACAACCTAAACCAACTCTGGAAGCATCGCAGTACACAACAAACCCATTTAAACCATCTGGCAATGTCAAAACTGGGGCTGTGGTGAGTGGAGTCTTTAATTCCTTAAAAATCTTCTCACGAGAATGTGACCACTGAAACTTAACTTTTTTCTAAGTTAATCTAGACATGGGGGATGCAATAGACAAAAATCCTTCAACAAACCATCAGTAATAGCCAGCCAAACCCAAAAAACTCTGGATATCAGACGAAGAGATAGGTTTGGGCCAGTTTTTCACTATCTCGATCTTTTAAGGATCAACACTAATACCATCACCAGAAATAATATGGCCAAGAAAATCTACTGATCTTATCCAAAATTCACACATATTAAATTTAGCGAACAACTGATGGGCTCTAAGAGTCTGCAATACTATTCTGAGGTGATGTGCATGACCTTTTTCATTGCAAGAGTAGAAAAGAATGTCATCAATGAAGAATATGATGAACATATTTAACTACTATTTAAACACCTTGTTCATCAAGTCCATAAAGGCTGCTGGGGCATTCATGAGACCGAAGAACATGACTAAAAACTCAAAGTGACCATACAGAGTTTTGAAAGTTGTTTTCAGAATGTCACATTGTCTGACTCTGAGATGATGATAGCTAGATCTGAGGACTATCTTAGAAAATTAACTGGCACCCTGAAGTTGATCAAAAATTCATCAATTCTTGGAAGTGGATATTTGTTTTTTATTGTGACTTTGTTCAACTGATGGTAGTCAATACAAACTCTGAGAGAACCATTTTTCTTACGCACGAAAAAAACTGGAGCACCCTATGGGGAGATGTTGGGCCTGATGAATCCCTTATCTAGGATATATTTCAATAGTTCTTTTAACTCTTTGAGTTCGGCTGGAGCCATTCTATATGACAGAATAGAGATAGACTGAGTATCTAGAAGAAGGTCTATTCCAAAGTCAATTTTCCTTTCGGGAGAAACTTTGGGAATATCTTTAGGGAACACACCAGGAAATTCCATCACTACTAAAATTGACTTAAGGTTAGGAGTCTCAGAATCAGAGTCTTTAACTCAGACAAGATGATAAATGCACCTCTTAGATATCATCTTTCTCGATCTAAGGTACAAAATAAGTTGACCCCTAAGAGCTGTAGTACTACCCCTTTATTCAAGGACTGGTTCATTTGGTAACTAAAAATGGACTACTCTGTTTCTATATTCAACTAAAGCATAACACGAGTGGAGCCAATCCATGCTGAGAATGACATCAAAATTCATCATCTTTAACTCTACAAGGTCTACTGAAGTGAATTTCTGAGATACTATAATCGGACAGTTCTTGTGTACCTGCCAGGATACAATAGAGACACCTACTGGGTAGATACTGAAAAAGGCTCTACTAAGATTTCGGGATTGACTCCAAAGTTGATGGCTATATATAGGGTTACAAAAGAAAGAGAATCTCTAGGGTCTAATAAAGCATAAACATGTAAATGAAAGACATGTCACATACCAGTAAGTACATTAGGAGAATTTTCTTGATTTTGTCAGGACTAAAGTGCATACAATCTATTTAAACGCTGACCAATGGTAGCACTGGAAGCGACACCTTGTTGATTCAGGAAATTGGATTTAGTGGTAGCACTGCTGACCAATGGTAGCACTGCTGACCACTCTTTAGACAATCCTTGATTTGGTGGCCGGGCTTGCCACACCCAAAATATATATCACTATCGACCCTACAAATACCCTGATGGTTTCGATCACATTTCTAGAAAAAAGAATTCATACGAACACTGTTAACACTACCTTGATACATAGAGATTGGCGCTCTCTCCCGATTGTTATTCTTGAATTTGGGCATGGGAGCATTGGCTGAAGATGGAGCTGGGGCTGAATATTTTTGATAGAATTGAGGAAGGTTACCACCTTCTGACCTTGGCTGATTAAAATTAAAGCTATCCATTCTATCCCTCTTGTTCTCCCACTCCCTCTCGTTATTCTTCTACTCTTCAATCTATTAAGCATGTACCATAAGCCTAAACAAGTCCATCTCTTTAATCAACATTACAGTCCTACACTCCTTGACCACACTGTCAAATACACCAGATATGAACTTACTCTTCTTAGACCTGCTATCAACTACCACATAAAGAGAATACCTAGATAACTGAGTAAACTTGATGGAATACTTCTTTGCACTTATGTTCCCCTACCTCAAGTTAATAAATTCTAACACCTTGGCTTCTCTCAACTCTAATAGAAAGAACTTATCTAAGAAGGCTGTAGAAAACTTTTCCTATTCTATGGGCCCTACATCGGCACCTCTATCTACCTTCAACTGCTTAAACCATGTATGATTCAGCACTCTCACTAGAAGTCACCCCCATAATATTTGTTACTTTCTATACCATGTCTAAGAATTCCTATGGATTATTTTTAGATTTGGATTGCAAAAATAGAGGAGGATTCATTCAAGTAAAGTCCCGAATCCTAGATGTGGCAATATTAGCCACTAGTTTTTCTAGAACAATGGCTTTCTGAACATTCTGAGCTTCCATAGAATGGTCTAAAGTAGTGAATACAGCTCTGAACTCTGTATGAGAAACATGCTCATTCAGGGGATCTTTTTGATGGGCGAAGGTGCTGGCTGGTTTATGTTTCTTCCGTTAGTCTTTCTAGAAGGCATGTTTATTAAATGGAAGGAAGGGTATATTAGACAAATAGTTTAACAAGAGCATCATTCTTAGTGGCATAAAATAAACATTGAAAGAAGGGAAACTTTTTTAAATACGTCATAGCCTCTTGCCCATAAGCGTGGAGAGCTTTACACCTACGTACAAGACTTTACTTGATACAGCTTTTAGACTTCCTAGCATACTTTAAACCTTAGGCTCTGATACCAAGTTTGTAATACCTTGAGAGTACCCCTGGACACCACACGATGCTTATAATCCTGAGGGACCACAAGATAACCAATGAGTTGGTACCTGCTGTGAGTGATAAATAATAACAACAAAATACATGTACAGAATATTTGAATATGCCATAAGGTTTTAAATACTAAAACTTTTCTTAATCATGATCTGGAAACAACAGCTTGAAAACAACTATCTAAAATTGATAAAATAATGACAAAACTGGCTATCTTTCTGAAATATCAGAAAACCTCTAAAATTAACTGAATATGAGTTGATGGGACATGCCCTAACAAACTCCAACAAACTACTAAACTAAAAATATGAAAGTTAATATAACCTGTCCTCAAAATATGAGGACTCACCACTGCTACAACTGATAATCTGGAAGGTCTATGTAAAATCTGGGAATTGAGTATCTGAACCTATGATATGATACATCATAGCACAATAAATAAGTATGCGATCAGTACTTTGAATATACTGGTATGCTAAATAAGATAGGCTGATATGTATGATTTCATGTGCATGAGTAGTAACTGACTGAATAAATAACATGCAATACTAAATAGGACATAAAATATGTAAATACTGAGAATGCATAAAATCTATAAATACTAAAAAAGAGTGACCAATTATAAATATATTCTAATTATAATCTATAAATTAAGATACTGAAATCTGATAACTGAATTAATAGTATCTGTATGCTATGGTCAAGTGACTAAAATTGAATTACTGAGCTGATTATTAGACTGAGACTGTGGGAGTTATCATTTAACCGACATGCCCTAATGAGCAATTTGCGGTCCATTCTGTGACCCTAGTTGGAAGGGTGTCAGTACCATGCCACAAGTACTAACACTGGCTGTGTGGATCCACTAAAGTGTTGTCTCAAAGGACTAAGGATTACCCTCAATTGGCAGGTATCCATATGATATCAACCCTTAACTGGCAGGTTAACATCTCAACCTACGCTGGCTATGTAGTTCTGAATGCGAGGACTGCTACTAAAGGTCATACCCTCAATTGGCAGGTGAGCCCCCATCCCTGGGTTCTCTCAGTGCTAAATCCTACTCCCAACTGAAAAGACTCAGAATACTGAACTGATCTAAGTTTAACTAATTATTGTGACTGACTGAGCTAATGTTAGTCATGATTTATCTAAAACTATTCAGAAGATACTAAGACTAAGTAAACTGCTAGGCTTTTGGGTATTTATAACCCCCAGGACTCTAAAATAATAATAAATAAATAGTGCTAAAACTTTGTGGATATATTATGAAAGCATTATACAAAATTCATTCTCGTAAGCATTTCATCAAACATTTGATGTTCATTGTAAAAGCTAAGCATGGGAATGATTTTATGTTTATGTAATAGTATGATTTCAGCATCAACATCACTAAGTATGATTTAAATCAGTGAATAACAACATTAAAACATGTGGGGTTTGATAACATCAACAATTTAATGTAACCATGGTATTGAATTACAATTCATGGGAGTTCATGGTCAAAATCACAATTTAAAATCATAATAACTTGTAAATATCACAACTTTGAATTTAAGATTGGTTAGTTGGTCTTCATGGGTGAAATAAACCCATAGATGAATACTTAACATACCTCGGTTGATGAATTCATGAGAATTCATGGTGAATTCTTGAGTTTTGATCTTGAACTTTGAAGGCTAGGGGTTTTGTTCTTGAAAAAGGGCTACTTTAATTTGAGTAATTTGTGAAAATAATGAGCGAATAATGCTCTATTGGAATGTAAATCTCATGTTTGGATGGATTTGAGGCTATGGGAATAGACCAAAAAGTCCCTGGAATTTAAATTACAAAAACTGGAAATCCCGATTTTAGCACCCGACATGATGCAGTGCAATTGCTTCAGGCCACTGGAAAGCTGACAATCCCTATTTTACCCAATGACGCGATGCGGTGCCATCATGTCACACCTTTGGAAATGGATATTCCTATTGAAGTTGACTAGAGCAACATTCCTATCGAAAACTCTATTGGTAAGGAATATTTTTGATTCACCTAACAACTGGGAGTTATTTGAGACCTTAATATACATCTAAATAACTCATAAAACTACCAAAGATCTATAATGTACTATGTATGAGCTTGAAACATGACTCAAGTAATGGTTTGGATTTTTGGGGTATTACACCTGATGCCTACTAAGTTTCACGTGTTTAGTACTCATACTACATTTTTGCATCCTACAGATCATAGTATGAGTTCTCGCTTTGAATTTTGCATTGTGTGAAGTGACCATGGATTGGAGATTTGGGGTGAGCTCCTAACATTCAGAGCATTCTTGCTCTCCCTCTTAATGCTATCCTGATCTCTATTTTGTATTCAAAGATATCTCTGTATATATCTTTATTCCGTATTTCATTTGTACTCCTATTGTATTAGAAATTCTTATATGACTCTACAAGTTTTGAAATTTCATCTTTATATTAATCTCTTAGTTACTAGAATTTTTGGATTACAGGTTGACTTACCTACTAGTGGGTTACAATAGGTGACATCATGAACTAAGAAATCAGATCATGACATATATATAAATAACCCACAAATTTAACTCCATGTACATAGTGTCATTTTTTGAAAAAAGGTTCAAATAAACCCCCTAGGCTCCATATGGGTTCACCCCTAGTAATATGCATGTTGCATTATCTTCATGTAGATTTATGGGTAATTTTTCACATTTCAAATTGTATTTTTCTCTAATGAGATGTATCATGGACCTCAACCATACACATTGATGTTGGGTGTATTTATGCACTTTAGTGTTGTTATCCTAGCTTATATAGCCTTGTTTTGAGGATAATTCATGTAATTTATGTGTTAAAAATGATATGAATAAGCATTTAAGTGTTTAAGTATGTGATTACGATGTTTAAAGGTGTTTTCAAACAAGTTTTGATTTAAATTGATCACTTAGAGTTTGGACGAGAAAACTAGTTCTACTAGCATGAGCTAGGTGTTGTTCTAGTCTATCATGATGGATTCTAATGTGTCAAATGAGTTTCTAATGTTATTATTATGTATTTATTAGTGTAACAACTTTTTTTAAATGTGCAAATTACAATTGATTCAAGCTAAGAGTTAATTCAATAAGCTAAAGATTAATAGGATGAGACTAGGCTTAGCTTGAGTTTTGAGTTCATCGTTATGGATTGTTTGTTGTATTGATCTCTAAGATATAGTGTTTGATGATGTATTATGCATGTTTATTTGATTATGTTTATATATTTATGAGGAAAAAGATTTAATTCAAGTGGAAATAACACTAAAAGGCTTGGGATGGACAACAGAGGAGCAAGGCAAAGTTCAATGACTAAATGGCACTTTCCAGTGAGGGCAGGTGATATAAAGGCGAAGCCTCCTTCACTCCCATCTACTAAAGAAGGCGGATCCCTCTTTATAATGGTGGACTAAGTAAGGTGGACCCCCCACCATTCCCATGGTCTAAAGCCCACGACGCCCCCTCTATTCCCACACGGCCAATTTGTCTCTACTATAAATACACGACTTTAAACATATTGTGGATACTTTGGGATGTTTTTGTACTTGGAGAGGGGCTTATAAACACTTATTTTAGGATTTATTTCTTTTTTCTTTAGATTTTTAATGGATTTAATCATGTATTTAATTACTTTGATTATAGTTATGTCTATTAGTGGTTAAATGCTCCTTTTTCGGGGTTAAACCCAAGAACATGACTACGATTGCTATGAATTGATTTGGTTTTATTTATTTATCATATTTGGTTGTTTTTTTACCCTTGTTATCATTATTTTAAGAATTCGGGCCCTTAAAATACATATATTGTTGACCATGTGATCTTGAGAGGGGAAATAGGAAGATAGAAGTGGGGGTAAATAGAGTAGGGGTCTTATTGCTTTATAAGAAAGGGTATTACAATTAACATCTAGAATAGGGATATACCTAAAATCCTTGCTTGGTTCACTATGAGAATAAATATAAACATGTTTAGCTTAGTTCACACATCCTCGCTCAACGATGTAGTTATGGGTCTACGTTAGATAGGTGGTTAGCGGTCGGGAGACCATAATCATAAAATAAACCCTGTAAATCAACAAGCAAGATTAGTATCTTTACCGATGAAGTTCAATAGCATAGTGTGATTGTTCGTAGTGCTTTAGCCCAGGGTTTTAATTCATTGATTGTCTAAAGTCTTTGTTTTTCCGCATTAGTTTAGTTTACTTTTAGTTTACAACTTTCAAAACTCTTTTGGTTACGTTGCACCAGTTTATTCTCAATAGTTGAACTTGAATTGAATAGTTGTTAAAACAAGTCTCTGAGGGATCGATATTTGGATTTATTTAAGGCCACTATATTACTTGGTGAGAATACATACACTTGTGTGTGCACTTCAACACACCACACATTCTCAGCTTGCTTCATGAATAACTATTATTTTAGCATGATTTGATGAAGTGGACACGATAGATTTATTTGCGTACCTCTAAGATATAGTACCCTACATATGAACGCATACCCTATTTGAGACTGAACTTTGTGTATGTCAGATAAATATCCTACATCAACATAGACAATAAGATTGGCACTGCAATTGTTTGAGTAAAAAATCCCATATCAGTAGTCCCTTTTAGATAGTGACATACGTGTTTGATCTCATTCCAATGTCTTCTAGTAGGATCAAAACATGCCTTGTAGTATTATCAAGAAACATTAATGCACCAATTGCTTTGAAATACGGTACTTCAAGATCAAGAATTTTATCGTTCTTTTCTTGAGGTGGGAATTGATCGTTATTCATATCAAGTGAATGAACAACCATCGTAGTACTTAATGGATGTGTGCCATCCTTATAAAATCTTTTCAATACCTTTTCTATATCGGCAGATTGATAAACGAAGATACCATTTGTCAAAATTTCAATTTTCAAATAACAACATTATTTTGTCCTTTTAAGATATTTCATCTTTAATTCCATCTTCAAATAATCAATTGTATTCTGAAGCTTTATTGGAGTTCCAATAAGATTTATGTCTTCAACATAAATACCAAGTACAAAAAATTTTGATGTTATTTTTCTTATAAAAACACATGGGAAAGTTACATATTCATATAACATTCCTTAGATAAATACTTTCTAGGACGGTTATACCATATGCATTCAAATTGCTTCAAATCGTACAATGATATTTGTAATCTAATTGAAGGCAATACTTTGAGCTATATACTTCACCCATCTTAAATACTTTGCGAATTTTCATTAGACCTTATTATCAAGTTATTCTCAACGATATGTTGTAATCATATCCATTAAGTGCATTTCAAGCCTCTCATTGATAGTGAAACTAATAAGGTAATACAACGTTATTGCATCCATAACTAGTGAGTTTTTCTCTTCATAATAGTTGTGCAAAGATATAATCCACCACTATTTTCAATCAATTTAAACTAGTTTTAGAATCACTTGAATTTATGGATAGGTCCTCATTTTATTGAGTCTTAGGCTCATTGATTCCTTCGGGATATCAAAACTACTCAAATTTTGAACTTTCATATGAGATTTTTTCGTAATGTCATTTTGACAATGTATTTTTATTATTCTAGGATTTTGAATCTTAGAACCAATGGTATACCATTATTTAGGTGTTCATTGGATTCATTATCCACGACACTATTAGATGGTCCTAAAGGAGCCTCAATCAGAAATGGGACATTCTCTGCAGCAATATATGACTTAGTAGTCTTTTTCAGTCTGTAGATGCATCTGGCATTTTGAATCCTTCAAGGATTTTAATATAAATTTTATCAAGTGGAAACATCAAGTAACGTGTGAGACCTATTATTATCTGCACCATAGGTCCAATAGGATTTACACGTACCAAGATGTATCATTTCACTTGATAAATTTTTATACTTTTGTAAGCATAAATAGACGTAGAATTTAGATCTTCATAATCTTTTACAATATTGTACAATATTGTGCCAAAGATATCTTTGATGATATATTATTTTGTATTGATTTACAATGTGACATAATATTTTAAGAACTCATCGCTTCATTATTTTTAGGTACTTAAACCTCTCATAAGGTTTCATAAAGTGTCATGTCGCATGCTCTTCAAGAGCATATTGCCTCCTTATTATGATTATTTGCTCCTTTTCCTTTTTTACGAATATTGTGTTTATAAATTGATATACTATGTTGTATGCCCGCAACAAACTTAGTCCTTTAGGGACATTCAACTTGGAGCATTTACAGCTAAATATGAAATCAATTTTGGGACGGCAAATGCTCCTAGCATTTGAACTTGAATTATCTTTTGAATGAGGATCATATTGATGATAATTTACAACTATATTTTAGTTTCTTGCTGTCTTCCCTTATGTTAGGAAAACCAACATAATTTCAATTTAAAATAGAGAATCCATCTTAGTGCATCATGATATATTCATTAATCGTATGCCTCATATTAAAAACTACTATATGGAATATTTTGATTCCTGACTTTGAACTAATTGAGATGAGGGGAATTAATTATTTTTTATTGGTCTAATCCATACAAGTTCTAGTGTGTGCAGTACATCATATTTCAGACCAATACATGAAGTTTTTTTCTCATAAGCAATCATTTAGTTATTTATCGAAGGCATTCAACGCCAACCCAGGCATTATCAAGATAAATTGTCTTAATTAATCAATCTAGAAATTGCTTTCATAACTTAGTTTATATTGAGAAAACAACTTTACAAATGTCAAACTTCAGGTTGACAATGAATGTACACGTGATTATCCTATTGATGTATATATAATATGAAAGTAAACGAACCCATATTCATCTTTTACACTTTCCAAAATTTAGGGGATCCAACTCAACATTAGCTGATCTAATCAACTTATCATGAAAAAAAACAATAGAAATTCTTGAAGAATCTTCTAGTTCTTCAATATATACTCAATATGTACATTCTTTGGGATAAAAAACTCGTTCATACTTACTGATAAAAGTATTTTACTAGTGAACTCCAAGTTATCGTGGCATATGTTATTTTCTTGGGTAAATTTAAGAGTTCTACTACTCCAGGGGCAGATTGCAAGATTTACTATTTCACATTCTTAATAAAAATTATCTCTTAAAATATATCTAAATGTATAGCTACTAGATACTACTATAATAGTAACTTTAGCAAGTAATAATGAAAATAATAAAGTAAGAGGCTACAAAAATACTCAAAATATTATTACCTATATAGATCAACTCTATCTTTTGTAACATATCATAATAACTTAATAAAGCGACAGAACTTATGAAGGATCGAAAACATACCTGTCACATATACTTAACCGTTTTTCCTTACAAAAAGATTTTACTTTCTTTTTCGTGTTAGATTCTTTGGAATTGGTAATGGTAATACAGACTACATATTTTCAGACTTATTTTCATGAATAATTTTAAGATTAACTACTTCAGGAGTAAATTTCATAGTTTTTTTATTTCAGAAATAGACTCTGCTCAAATATTCTATGTCTTTAGGAGGTTGGTCATGATAGCTTCACAGCTAAGAATATGTTTGTATTTATAAGTTTTACCATTTACGTATCACAATCTTCCCAAAAAATGGATCTGTACATGTAAAAATCAAAATTTTCATTCCCTAAAAATGAAATATAATCATGCCTTAAGCCTATCAAACTATGAAGTCTTAGAAACTCTTTCAAGATAGAAGCAAATCGAGACATACATATGATATAAAGAATTTTTTCTAACATATCTTTAATTACAATCATAATAAGCGTGTGAAAATACTATCCTCCATGCTCATATTCATACATTCAACTATTTGTCTTCTTTCATACATATTATGGCCTGCTACCATATCCACTTCAAGGAATGAAGTATATTCAATAGGACAAGTTTCATGACTTTTCATCAAAAGTACATTACTTTTTTTAGTCATCATTATATCATCAATACAGTACATTGAGATTCAAGCTCAGCGTCTTAGACCATAGATCATGGGACTTGAATCCAACATCTTATCATCATGGTGCATCGGGGACTCTAATCCAATATCTTACCTTTTTGGTGCCACATGACTTGACTCTCTCGTCTTACCCATAACATATGACATAATAGGCCAAAATAAAAAACGAGTTACTCTTGAGCCAATAAAGATATGATCATTTAACTATATGTATAAGTCAAAAAAGAAATAAAATACCACGCGAATTCACTGGCAAAAATAAATTGTGAATGTATTTTATTGTCAAACCTTTTTATTGCAGCAGTTAATACATCAGCTAGAACATCAAGAAAATTGTCATCCATGTGAAATAAAGACAACTCTAAGTAAGAAGAGCATGTATCACTATAATTAAAAAGAGCACTGAGAACATATATTCAAATTTAAAAACTGTACTACTATACTAATAACTAATTCTTATCTTAATGAAGAGTCTCAAATGTTCTACTTCACCGTAAAGAATCATCCAGCGGTGATGTTTTGATCTCATTGTTGATCCCCTAATAATTGCTTATCGTCAAAGCGATTAAACTCAATTAGTTAGAGACTTGTATTGATAACGTGTTATGAACTGATAAACAAAAGATAATAATACTAATAATAAGAGACAGAAGAGAGAGTAATTCTTATTTCTCTTAATGTTGAATTACAATAGAGTGAAATTTGAAGAGAATTAAATTTATCTTCTTCTCCCAAGAAATACACATTCACTCCAAATCAAGTTAAGTTTGGTATTTACTCTGAATCAAGTTAGATTTATAACAATATCTCATATATCAAACACAATGGTATATGTTGAACAAGAAATTATTATTTAGCATAGATAGAAATGAGAAAACTTATATGGTCGCTCAAGTATAATAAATTATCTATCACAGTCACTTCTTTTTAATTTGTATGATCTGTCCATTATAACTACAAAGATAATTTCACATAACTCTCTTATGTTTAACTTTATGACACTAACTTTCCTTATAAATTTACTTCCCCTGTTCAATTTTACTCATCACAGTTGAACTTGTCACAATCCAAATGGTCATTAGTGGCACCCACACTAATTTTCTGTGGGAGCACCATCTAACTCAAACCATTACCCAATCATTTTTCAACATTAAGACAATTTTATCATAAAAATCAACTTTTTGATAAATTATCCAAGTCTAATCATTACTTATGTAGAAATCATATAAATTATTTATTAAAATCTTCAAGACCCAAAAGTTATCGTATAAAAACTTCTAAACAAAAATCTTGTCCACAGAGATATCTAAAATAAAGAAAAATAAATAATGTCACAATGTTCGAAAGATAGACAAGAATTGATATGATGATCCATGGCGACTTGGGGGTGGAGTGCTCACCCTTGGATCAAGAACAACTATCAATGCTATAGATGAGGTCGTGTCTGAGCCTCTGGAACACTTTCTACATGAAACAAAACAAGAGTACATGATAGTATTAGTGCAATCTACTATGTACTAATAGGTCTTGATATCACCCGAAGCTACACCTTAAACTAAAATAGAGTAACTTGACTCAGGTTTGGGTCGAACCCACAAGGAATACGTGAACTATATTTCAAACTTATTGAAATCAATAGGTAGTACAGAAAAGTAAATTGAGAGATTGTAGTTGTAAAATGTGAAAAGTAATAAGATGAGGAATGTTTTGGTTGTGATCAATCAGAAACAAACAATAGGATTGTGTTCCCCCTAGCTTCCCAACTCTGTAGGTTTATCATGCTTTGTTGAACCAACCTAACATCTTGTATGTAGAATCTAATAAGTAATGTATCACCAATTGTCTTGTTGACTCATTGGTGAATTTTACTTTTTACCTTTTAGTCTCAGAGTGTCGCTCTACTAACCGTTATCCTTGATCTCAAATTAATTATTACCTGTTGAGTTTCAATTTATTAGATGAAGATAATTATCTAAAGTAGATGAAGATGATTAGCTTATTTCGATAATTAACTCAAAACTACTGTTGTGATCTTCTTTTTCTAATCTCTACCTCTCTTGTGAAGAAGTTAGTGAATATAGGTAGGATCCTAATGTTTGCAACTGCTAAAACATCTATTAAACTGAAGATGAACACAATATATGCAAGAATATCGATTTAGAACAACTTTGCACTTCCCCTACTTTGTTGATCTGCTAGGGTTCCCACAACTCAAGCTATGAGATTTAGTTGCTCATCATTGTGAAATAATCAATTGAATTCATATTTGAATGCATTAAATTGACATTATAATAATCAATGAATAAAAAACAAAGTCTCGAATTGAATAATCAACAAAAGTCAAAAACAAGTAATTCCACGATCCAACTCAAATCTCAGAATCAAATATATCTTTGTAAGTAATAAGAATGCGTAAAATTGTCCACAAGGGCCTATCTAAGTATAAACTAACTAAAAAATTTCAAAAATTTATTTATAGATTACATGGAAAGCCTAGAAATGAAATCCTAAACAAAAGAGGAAAACTTGAGTTGGTGGCCACCTACGAAGCCACTTCCGGGTCGTAGGTGGCACCATATAGGCAGTAGACCACTTCTGAGAATTCAAACTCTCTATAAGTCAACTTGTTATCACCTACGCCCCTTAGGTGGCACCTATCAGAGTAGATACCCTAAGTAGGTAGTAATTTTTTATCTTTCGACTTTGTTTTCTTCCAATTAGCTCCCAAACCCTATTTCTTGCAAAATCATTTCAAAAATGCATCAAACCTAACAAAATAGCCTTAAGTACATGCATATTTTCTAGTTTTAAGCATTGAATGTGGTATGAAATCATAGAACATCAGGTATCATAGGCCAACTCAATTAATAACATGTATAGGACATAAATCGAATAACAAATAAGCAGGCATCAACACATAGTAAGTATTCAATGAATCAATAAATACATCAATGACGGGCTAAACAATGCTTACAAAGTCACTCAACTACCAAGAGTATCAATCATACTGTAAACATTCACAAAATCAACACTAATACCATAAGTAACAACTATGTCCTTCTAAACCTCACAATTACTACATCATTAGCTCGTTAATAGCTTATTAAATCACACAAACTCTCAAAATCAACACTAATCTTTACACACATTTTAAGGGACTTATTTTTTTCAACTATTCATGACCGGCAAGGGATAACCTAAGTTCATGTACCATACCGGCGTAGTACCCGATCCTACATAAATAAGTAATATCAATATTCATATTTGTACTGGTGTGGTAACCAATCCTCTATAGCCATATTATATACATTTTATCAACTTCACACTATCTCTCGGGATACAATATGACGTACTAAATTTATAGGTACACTTAAAATTATATGGAAATTCAATCAAGTTTGATTTTCAATATTTATTCATACAAGTATCAACAATTCAAATATCATAAAATTCAAGTATGTCCTAAGACCTATCAACAAGAATTCAATTTAGGAGCATACACATAATTAAATCGAGTTTAAATTCAAATTAAACTGTAATCTACCTCAACCAAAAAATCCAAATACAAACTAATTTGCAAGGGTCTTTCCCTTTTATAAAGTCTCTGAATGATCAAATCCGTTCTAATACATTATCCCCAGAGAGACTAATATAATGACACCTATTTTATAAGTTATTACTCTAAAAGTTCTAGATCTAAGCCTCAGTATCTCTAAATCCCGATATAAGAAGAAAATGACAAAAAAAGAAAAAAAATAAATACAATATAATATTAGTAAACTAAAATTTTCCACTCCAGTTCAAATTAACATAGGCGTCATTACGCCAATGATTGGTTGATCAATCAGTGATTACATATCAATTACTTCGGTCAATGCTTACCTAATCATTATTTTTTTCTGAACCTTGATTCTGTGTTTGACAAAGATTCTTTTGTTCATGTAGCTTGCAGATATGGTTCACTTTAGAGACTACATATCTTTATCCTCTAAAAGCAAGTACCTCCTAATTAAGGCTGATGATGGTACAGTTTTAACTCGGCTATTGACTGAAACTTTAATAGTAGGCACGTATGTAGATCCGTGGCCACCCTTGCAAAATTATCTCTATATGTCAGATTGAACTTCAGAAAATGACATTGGTGCTAATCGTTCAGTTAAAGTATGGCTTCTTCAGACTCCTAACCAACATCAATTGAATATTACGAGCACCCTTCCTTGCTTAAAATGTTGGGTACTCAAAGGAGAAGTACATTGGGAGGGAACTATGGAGGAATATCACATACTCAAGGATATTGGGAATGGGCCAAGGACATATTGGCTAGAAGTGCACAATCTTGAAGGCAACAAAAATATACGATGCCGTTTATGCTTCACTGTTTACCTATGATCAAAACTCAAACATATTACAAGTATTCTTTGAGGCCTGCTGTCAAACTACCAACACATTGCTTACTTCAGTTGGAGGGCTATCCATATCCCTTTGGGACTTATACAAAATTAGAGAGCTTACAGGTGTTGATTAAAAGAATAAGAGATTTATCCCTCATTCTTGTGAATCCTTGTTTATAGCTTTCCAATATCTTTAAGAAGGAGAGGCTTCTAATCCAAGAGTTCCTTTAAGAAAGTGGATAAAATTTGGTGCAAAAAGGTATTAAGATATAAATCAGTTCTACCGAGGAAGGACAAAAAATATGCTCGCTTGAAGTCAACCCATAACCCGACTTGGACTATTCTGAATGCAGTGAAGTGGTCAAGTGTAGATGATGCCACATTTTCTAAACTTGGAGTAAAGTATGAACATAGGACCGATACATATTTGGCAGCGTTCCTATCATGTTAGTTGTGCTTCCTCTAAGGATGGATATTTTATTCGCCTGGGAACTTTTCGAATTACAGCTATGATGGTAGATAAGCAAACTTTTAGTCTTGCAGTTCCAGTCCTATCGAGCATTTATAATGGTCTCAATAGAGTCTATAAATCTTCCCAGCTTAAGAAGTTACTGATCCTATTAGTGTTCTTTCTATATATTCTGGTGCATCTATTATATTTATATTATTATCTAATAATTGTTTTGTCATATATCCTATCCATAATTGTATTGTTTTTTCTGTATCTAGTACACAGTCTAGGTCTAAAAAGTTATAATTTTTATTAATTATTTGTTTTGGTATCCATTTGTCATATTCATTATATTTTTTAAACTTATTCTTCATAAATCACGTATACAAACTACAGGGAGAGATAAATGGGAAACTTCACAAAACAACTAAGAGGGTCATTACATCAGATACCAATTAAACAATTGTTCATCCCCAAAATTGCTATGCAGGTTTGCTTCGGTCTCTCAAATGGCTTCCTTAATAGGACATCCCTATCAAGGATAATTCTTCCACTAGACCTTCACTAATTCAATCTCTCTATTCCTCAACTTAAGGACATCCCTATCAAGAATAAAAATAAGTTCCTCTTCATAAGAGAGGTTTCCATCTAACAAGACTGAATTCCAATAAATTATGTAGTGACCGTCACCATGAAACTTCTTCAACATAGATACATAAAACACAGGGTGATCTCCCGACAAGCTTAGAGGTAATGCCAATCTACAAGCCATCGACCCCAAATTCTGAAGAATCTCAAAAGGCCCAACATATCTAGGACTAAGCTTACCCCACTTCCCAAAATGCCTGACACCCTTCATGGGTGATGCCTTGAGCAATACTTGCTCTCTCTTCATGAAGTGCATATCTCTCACTTTTTGATCTGCATACTCCTTTTGCCTACTTTGACCTACTATAATTTTTTACTAGATGAACCTAACCTTTTCCAATGAGTCTCTCAATAGATCATCACCCCACGGACTCACCTTAAAGGCATCAAACCACCTAATGGAAAATCTATACCTCCTCCTATATAAATCTTTAAACAGTGCCATGTAGATACTCAAATGATAACTGGTATTATATGCAAACTCAACCAAAGGTAGAAACTAATCCCATTGACCTCCAAAATCTATCACACATGTTCAGAGCATATTCTCCAATACCAGAATCATTTACTCAGACTGCCTTATCTGTCTGATGGTGAAAAGATGTACTAAGGTCCAACTTTGTAACCAACTCTATATGCAAATTCTCCTAAAAGATAGAGGTAAATTATCACTATCTAAGATAACAGAAATTGAGACTCACTACAACTGAACAATCTCCTTAAGATAAATCTTAGCCGACTTTCTTGCATTATAAGTCACCTGAACTGCAATAAAATATGTAGACTCAGTAAACCTATCCACAATAACCCATGTAGAATCATACTTCCTCAAAGTCTTAGAATGACTAACAACAAAATTCATATTTATCCTCTCTCATTTCCATTCAGAAATGGGCCTCCTCTGAAGAGTACCACTAAGCTTTTGATGCTCGTACTTTATCTGTTAGCAACTTTGGAATTTAGTAACAAAATTAACTATGTCTCGATTCATTCAACTCCACTAGTAATACTGCATAAAATTCATGGTACATTAGTCACTTCAGGATGTATAGAGTACTTTATAAAATAAGCCTTAACTAGAATACCAGGGAATAAAGTCATCAGTAAGTGGCACACAAATTTTCCCCTTAATCCGTAACACACCACCACCATCAAGAATGGTATCTTTGACCTCACCATGCAAAACCTAATCATGAATTTTTCTCTACTTAGCATTCTCAAATTATTTAGCATTGATTTGATCAAGAAATATGGCCTTGACTTTATACTGGCTAGAAATCTACCTTTTCCAGTCATCTCAAGTCGGATAAACTTGTTAGCTACATTCTGAATATCTCTAGCCAATGGACGCCTGGTAGTATTCAAGTAAACCAAGCTTACCCATACTAACTAACTTTCTACTCATTGCATCAGCTACCACATTAGCCTTACTCGAATTATATAGAAATATGATATCATAATCTTTAAGCAAATCCATCTGTATATATTGTCTCAAATTCAAATATCTCTACGTGAACACATATTGTAAACTACAGTGATTAGCGAACACTTCAAAAGGAACCCCATAGAAGTAATGCCTCCATATCTTAAGAGAAACAACCACAACAACTAACTCTAAGTCATGAGTTAGAAAATTTCTCTCATTAGATTTTAATTTCCTCAAAGCATAAGCATTTACATCCCTTTCATGCATCAAAACAAAACCTAAACCAAAACATAAGGCATTATAACAAATAATAAAATCCTTACCCTCTAAGGCAAGGCAAGAATAGGAGCAGTAGTCAACAAGGTCTTGACCTTTTGAAATCTCTCATCTCACTCATCAAACCAAATAAAAGGTGAATCCTTCTGAGTCAACCACGCCATATGACTGGCAATAGAAGAAAACCCTTTCACAAACCTGCGATAATAACTGTCTAATTCTATAAAGCTACGAACCTCTTTCACTGAAATAGGCCTAGCCCAATTCTAAATTGCTTTAATCTTTGGCATGTCTACTATCAACCCTTCCTTTAAAATCACTTACCCTAAGAAGGAGACAAAAGCCAACCGAAATTCACACTTAGAAAACATTGCCCCCAAAACAAACATTAAGTGATTCTCATAGTCCTCTTTACTCTTAGAATAAACCAGAATTTAATCAATAAAGATAATTATTAAAGAATCTAAGTACGGTTTACATATCATATTCATCAAACTCATAAAAGCAGTTAGGGTATTAGTCAACCCAAAAGACATCACAAGAAACTTATAGTGCCTATTCCTGATTCAAAATATAGTCTTATGAATATTGTTGACCTGAATCTTAAGTTGAGGATACCCAAACCTTAAATCAATTTTGGACAACATGGATGGACCCTATAAATAGACAAATAAATCATTGATAAGGGGGAAAGGATACTTATTATGGATCGCAACTTTGTTCAACTGGTTGTATCCTATACACATATGAAGATTACCATCCTTCTTCTTCACAAACAAGATGGAGCACCTCATCAAGACGTATTCGAATGGATAAAAACAAATCCTACAGTCGAGCCTTTAGCTCTCTCAATTTTAAGACCCCGCAAAAATCGTAGTCATTTCACTCATATACAACATACCATAAAAGGTCTCAGACTTAGAAAATTTCAGCCAAGTGTTAAGACTTAGAATTATTTTAGCTTTTGAAATTGGAGGATCTTATTTTTTACCTTTTCAACCTTAGTATGTCAATTTTCAAGTTGATTCATGATCAGAGTCACATGTAGGTTATCTCAGCCAAGTTTCAAATTTTATGGACTAGCGTAAGGGTGAGTTTGGATGTCTAAGGTAGCAAGGGGTCACGATAGAGCCGCAACGCGAAGGCTAGTTGACCCAGGCTTAGGGTCGCGTCGCGAGGGTTGCTTGACCGGAGCAAGGGTTTTGTCGTGATGGAAGCTTGACCCAAGCAGGGGTCGCGACACGATGGGGACCCTGTCTAGAAAATTTTATCTAGGTTTGTGGGGGCAAATTGGTCATTTTCCACTTATATTTTCAGTCTTAACATGAAATTTGATATCCTAAAGGGCAAAATTCATTATTTATTCAAAAAATACTCTCAAGAAAGAAACCTTAGCTTATCAAGCTTAAGATCAAGTTCTAAGAAATCCCTAACAATCTTCACAAATTCCATTACTCAGGTATGTTAGGTGTTCATCCTTGAGTCCTTCCACCCTTGGAGTTTAAGAACTCTTTTTAAAACTTAAAGTTTATTGATTTCATGATTTACCTATTTGAATTTAATTTTAGTCATGTATGTGTAGTTGTATGGTTTTCAAATTGAGATTCATATAAGTTTCAAGTGAATTAATTAGCAAGTAAGTAGAATCATGTGATCCTTATGTTAAACCCTTGAATTTTCAAGTTGAATGTTGTAGCTATGATGTTTATATTATGATGATTTCTATTTGCATTAATTATGTTCCCTAAGTGTTTGATAGAATGCCTATGTAAATTGAGTAGTAAATTCATGACATGTTATTATGTGGTCCCATTTATGTGCTGCCTCTCAAATATTTGACAAAATGTCTAAATGAATGAAAAATGGATTAGTAACTAATACAATGCCTTAAAGATTTTTCCATGTTTTTCTATTGATGCTATCGAATTCGGGGGTTTTTAATACCCGACAATCAAGTCATTTACCTAGAATTATAGTAGGTACTAAATTCTCTCAGTAACGTCATGAACAACAGTACTTAGTCAGTTACAAAACTCAGTAAACTCAGTCCAGTCCAGTTCAGTTAGTCAACATGATCAGTAACAGTTTAGTCAAGCCTAACACAGTCTAGTTATTAGTTTAGTGTTTATTTAGTTAGGAGCAGGTTTTAGCATCGATCAAACCCAGGGATGGGGGAATTCCTGCCAGCAAAGGGTTTGACCCTTAGTAGCAATACCTTCATTAAAGAACTATGTAGCTAGGATAAGGTAAGTCATCTTCCTGGAAGATTAGGGTTGATGCAACTATATATGCAATTCATGAGTCTTTCTGCCAGATTAGGGTTGACACAACATTGTTAGTATCCCTTAGCAAGGTGCTAACACCCTTTCAACTAGGGTCACATTTTGGACCCCAACTCAGTTAACAATCGAGGTATGTCGATTAGATGAACACTCTCACAGTTATAGTTTTAGTATTCAGTACTCAGTAATCAATATTTAGTCTTAGTATTCAGTAAAGAACTCAAATAGTTCTATAGAACCATGGCTATTAGTTCTCAGTTATTTAGCCATCAGAATTTAGTACTTCCATATCAATATAAACTATCATTTATTAGTATTTAGATATAAGAAATCAGAACTTCAATTTCAATCTAATTTAGAAATACTTTATATACACAAGTATTGCATATTTAGTATGTCCAGTAGTTACAGTTTTGCATGTACTCTCATTCAGTTACTTTATGATGTTTATTCAGTCAGTTATCATCTCATGCATATGAACCCATATATATCATCATAACTCACTTAGTATACTAGTAAATTCCATGTACTGACGTAGACTCTTTATTTGTACTATGATGCCTCATATCATAGGTTCGGATGCTAGGGTCCTGATCATACTTAGAAGCTATAACTATCAGCTGTAGATAAGTGGTGAGTCCTCATATTTCGAGGAAAAATTTATTTATCTCATCATTCTAGTTAGTTCAGTAGTCAGAGTTAGTTGGGGACTTGTCCCATTAACTCCATATTCAGACAGTTAGAGGCTTTCAAACTAGCACAGATAGATATTCAATTTTTTAGAACTTTGTGGCATTTTTAGTTATACTTCCGCATATGATTTTTTATTATTATTATTTAATGCTCACAATAGGTACCAGTCATGGGTTAGCTTGTGATCCTTTAGGGTCGTAAGCACCGTGTGACGTCCAGGGTGTAGATTTGGGGCATTACAAACTTTATATCAGACCCTAAGGTTTGACAGAGTCCTAGGAATTCTAAAAGTCGCATCAAGTAGAGTCTTCTGCATTGGTGTGTAGTGCGCCACACTTAGCTACAAAAGGCTATATGATGTGTTTAGGAAAAATTCCCTTCTTTTAGTGTTCATGTCGAGAGAGTGAGCATGTGCTCAAGTTAAACTCTTTCTCTAATCCAATTTTTCCTTTTATAGAATATGCCTCCCAAAAAGACTAATGGAAGAAGAACTTAAAATTAGCTAGCACCTTCGTCCGTTCAGGCAGATCCTCTGGACGAGTATGTCTCTCATGCAGAATTCAGAGTAGCTTTCACCACTCTAGCTCATTTTGTGGAATCCCAAAATAAATGCCCAGTTGTTGTTCAAGCCAACCCAGTGTCCAATACTGCTACAGCTAGAATTTGGGACTTTACCCATATTAATCCTCTATCATTTTAGGGTCTAAGTCTGAAGTAACCCACAAGAATTCCTTGACATGGTGCAAAAGATAATATATATTATGGGGGTAACTGGTAGTAATAGTGCAGAGTTAGCTGCCTATCAGTTATAGGATCTAGATTATACATGGTTTATGTAATGAAAGATAGATAGGGCCACAAAAGCAGGGCCTATAGAATGGGAAAATTTATTACTACCTTCCTAGATAGGTTTTTCCTACTGGGATTGAGAGAGGCCAAGGTTTTAGAGTTCATTAACCTGAAGTAGGGCAGTATGATTTTGAAGGAGTATTCTCTCAAGTTTTCTCCGTTAACTAGATATTCTCATCATATGGTAGCTGGTAGCAGGTCTAAGATGAGTATGTTCGTGTCTGGTGTATCTGATAGTGTGGTCAAAGAGTGTAGGACTACAATGCTAATTAAAAATATGGACTTGTCTAGGTTGATGGTCTATGCTCAGCAAATAGAAAAGTAAAAAACTGAGAAGAAAAAGTGGAAGAATAAGAGGGCTAGAATATGTAGCTTTAACTTTACTTAGCCTAAGTTAGAAGGTGGTAATCGTCCTCAGTTCCTCTGAAAATCTTTAGTTCCAGCTCCATCCTCAGCCAATACTCTGGTGCCTAAGTTAAGAAATGGTAATAAAGATAGACCGCCAGGCTCTAAATCTTAGGGTAGTATTAGCAGTGCCCGAATAAATCTTTTTCGCTAGAAGTGTGGTAGAAACCATCAGGGTATCTACAAATCTAGCAGTGATGTATGTTTCGGATGTAGTAATCCAGGTAATAGGGTTAGACAGTGTCTTTAGGTGGGTTCATAGAGTCACCATACTCATCCCCCAGCTCAGTCCGGTCACTTGTCTTAGCAAGGTACCACTTCTAGTTCCACTAGTGGGCAATGCCCAAATAGGCTCTATGTACTTCAGTACCGATAGGATTAGGAAAGTTCTCCTGATGTGGTCACTGGTACATTGCAATTTTACCATTTACATGTTTATGCTTTGCTAGATCCAGTAGCTTCTTTATCCTTTATAACTTCTTATATAGAATTTGACTTTGGAGTCAGTCTCAAAATCCTAGTAGAGCCCTTCTCAGTCTCTACCCCAGTGGGTAAGTCTATCAAAGCTAGGCGGGTATACATGAACTATTCAGTTATGGTATCTCAAATAGTTACTTCAATAGACTTAGTAGAGTTAGAGATGATGGATTTTGATGCCATTCTTGGCATAGATTGGCTCCATTCATGCTATGCTTTAGTTGACTACAGACATAAAGTTGTCTATTTTCAATTCCTGAATAAACCTGTCCTAGAATGAAGGGATAGTACTTCAGCATTTAGGGGTCAGATTGTTTCATACCTTAGAGTAAGAAAAACAATATCCAAGGGGTGTGTCTATTATATTGTTTGAGTTAAAGATTCTAATTTTGGGACACCTCATCTTGAGTCAGTCCTAAAGATCTTCCAGGAATTTCTTCCAAAAGGAAAATTAACTTCAAAATAAACGTTCTTCCTCCTGATACTTAGCCTATATCTATGCTGTCATACATAATGGCTCCAGCTGAACTAAATAAGCTAAAAGAATAGTTGAAGGATCTCTTAGATAAGGGATTCATCAGGTCCAGTGCCTCCCCATGGGGCATACTAGTTCTTTTCATGGGAAAGAAAGATGGTTCTCTCAGAATGTGTATTAACTATCATCAGTTTCAAAATGTCACATTCAAGAATAAGTACCCACTTCCCAGAATTGATGACTTGTTTGACCAACTTCAGGGTGCTAGTTACTTTTCTAAGATAGACCTTAGATTAGGCTATCATCAGCTCAGAGTCATAGAATGAGCCATTCCAAAAATAGCTTTTAGAACTCGGTATGGTCACTTTGAATTTCTAGTCATGTTATTTGGCCTTACCAATGCCCCAGAAGTTTTCATGGACTTGATGAATAGAGTGTTTAAGAAGTACTTGGACATGTTCATCATAGTCTTTATAGATGACATTTTTGTCTACTCCCATAGTGAACTTGATTACGCAGACTATCTCAGAATAATATTGCAGACCCTCAGAGCCCATCAGTTGTTCGCCAAATTCAGTAAATGCAAATTTTGGCTAAGGTCAGTAGCTTTTCATGGTCATATAGTTTCCGGTGATGGCATTAGAGTTGATCCTCAAAAGACCAAAGCATGAGAAGCTATCTTAGACCCATCACTCCATCATATATCAGAGGTTTCTTGGGTTTGGCTGGCTATTACCGCTAATTTATTGAAGGATTTTTGTCTATTACATCCCCCATTTCCAAATTAACTCAGAAAAAAGTCAAATTCTTATGGTCAGATTTTTGAAAGAAGAGTTTTCAGGAGTTGAAGACTTAACTCACTAAAACTAGTTCTGACTTTTCCCAATGGTTCAGATGGGTTTGTCATTTATTATGATTCTTCCTAAGTTGGTTTGGAGTGTGTTTTAATGCAAAAGGGTAAGGTTGTGGCCTATGCCTCTAGACAACTTAAGCACCATGAAAAAAATTATCCTACCCATGATCTTGAGTTAGCAGATGTTGTATTTACCTTAAATATTTGGATTATTTATATGGGGTGCATGTTGATGTGTTCATAGACCATAAAAGCCTGCAATATGTATTTTCTTAGAAAGACTTAAACTTGTGTCAGAGAAGGTTGTTAAAGTTGTTGAAAGATTATGGCATGATTGTTGTGTATCATTCTAGCAAGGCCAATGTAGTGGCAGATGCTCTCACTAGAATGTCCATGGGTATTCCACATTAAGGATGGTAAGAAGAAGTTAGTTTAGGAAGTTCATCATCTTGCCAGGTTAGGTTTCTGGTTGGTTGGTTCAGCTGAGGATAGTGTTTGGGTGCAGAATAGTTTAGAATCATCTTTAGTTTATGAATCAAAAGAAAAGACAAGTAGAGATCACAATTTAGTTAAGCTAAAAGAGTTAGTCAGAGATCAGAAAGTAGAGGTTTTCTCCCAAGGGGGAGATGGTGTGTTGCGTTGCTAAGGTAGATTATGTATGCCATGTGTGGATGAAGTAAGGTAGTGGATTCTTGCATAAGCGCATGGAGCACGTTACTCAATTCATTCAGGGGCCACTAAAATGTACCATGACTTACGGGAAGTCTATTAGTGAAGTGGGATGAAGAGAGACATTGCAGTACTCATGGCTAAGTGCTCTACATGTTAGTAGGTGAAGATTGAGAACAAAAAGCCTAGTGGGTCTATTCAAGAATTCAGTATCCCCAGTTGAAAGTGGGAGGAAGTGAACATGGACAATGTGATGGGTTTGCCTCCTACTCATCGTCAACATGGTTCAATTTGGGTGGATAGAATTACCAAATCAACTCATTTCTTACTAGTTCATACCTCTTACTTAGTCGAGGACTATCACAAGCTCTATGTTAGAGAGTTGGTCAAATTGTACGGGGTCCCATTATCTATCATTTCAAATAGAGGTACACAGTTCACCTCTCATTTTTGGAAAGCCTTCCAAAGGGTCTTGGTACCCAAGTTCACCTTAGTATAGCCTTTCACCCTCATAAGATGGTCAAGCAAAAAGGATCATTTAGACTTGAGAAGATATGCTGAGAGAATGTGTTTTTGAATTTGAGGGAAGTTGGGATGACCACTTACCCTTGATTTAGTTCGCGTATAAGAACAACTATCATTCTAGTATTCAGATGGCTCCATTTAAGGTACTTTATGAGAGGATATGTAGATCCCCCATGTAACAACCCGATTTGCTAAACCGGAATGCTACACAGTGCTCATGACCTCGAGGGAACACAAGCTAACCCATGACTGATATCTGTGCCTGTACACTGCAAATCATGATATAATAATGCGGAATACATAAAACTGTAAGTCCATAAGGTTCAACTGAATATAATTATGTGGGTGAAAATACCCAAAACAACTCAATCTAAATGTGAATCAGAACATAAATCTGAAAGTAGATCTGAAAGCCTCTAAACTGTCTGAATAAGGAGTTGAAGGAACATGTCTCCAACTAACTCCATAAAACTGAACTGAAGAAATAAATAAATGTATCAAATCATATTGTCCTTGAATCAATAAGGACTCACTGTGTCTCTGCGACTCGAATGCTACCGCTACTGCTGGGCTGGAGCTCGTGTCTCGGAACCTATGGTGTAACATGAAAAGAAAGCACTATAGCGTAAATGCATCAGTACAACTAGAGTACTGAGTATACGAGGAAGGTAGGATGAACATAAAGGGTTTTATGCATGAACAACACTGACTGACTAATATAAACGTGGGAGTACAAACACACATATATAGAAACTGGGATCATGAATACGTGATAGCATGGCTTGTAAGCTAATACATGGTTTAGTGATAACTGTCCTGACTGACACTAAAATTGATAACACGGATGATTGTATCTGACAGTCCTGTATATACTAAAATCTGAAGAATTATCTAAGTGCTTTTACTGAGACTGATACTGAAACTGTGGGAAAGTAGTGTTTAACCGACATGCCCTATGTATGCTGTTATGGCTAAGAATGGGGTCCAATCTCTGCCTCTACTGGAGGGGTGTCAATACCGCGGCACTGGTAAGGACAGCTGTGAGTGAACCTTATCTGGCCGGCACTCAATGAGAACGGTGGGAACCCTAAACTGATAGGTTAAGCCACCTCATCAACCCTGAGCTGACGGGTTAAGATGTCTCTACCTACGCTGGCTACGTAGTTCTGGAACACAAGGATTGCTAATAAAAATCACACACTAAACTGGCGGGTAAGTTCCCATCCTTGGGTTCACTCGGTGCTAACCTCAACTCCCATCTGGAGGGACTGGACATGAATAACTGACTATGTATGACTTGATCTTACTGAATTCCATCGACTATCGGAATGTTACTGATATCTGACAACTGACTAAGATCATGAGGTTTTCCTGAGTCACATGACTGACTGAAGTCTATGGAATCATAGCTTGAGTTCAGATATCGTGAAACATGACATGGATCTAGGCACACAGCTATAGTTTTTGGGTACAAGTACCCCCAGGACTCGATGTAGGAAAACTAACACGCATGACTGACTTGATCATAAGAGTAGAGTCCATAATTTATAATATCATAAGTAGGGATCTCATACTAAGAATGGTTATCAACAATGTATTGCATGGAAAGGATTTCATATCACATGGAAGTACATGCACAATCTTAATATCATGTTCATTGCATAATCATATTGGCAACACATACCAATAGCTTGGAAGTTCATGGGGATTGCATGGTTATCATACATCTTGTTCATAAGTAGGATTTGCAAGTAAACATAGCATAATCTCATAAGAATAGTTCATGGGTATTCCAACAACATTTACAAGGCACATTTACAACATAGAAGTCATTGGAACGTAAGGGCATATCATGAATCCTTCACTTAGTCACAATTTACCCATATTGCATGATTTCTAGTTCTTTAGGCATTTTATCAAACACCTTACATGCACATCTTAAGCATAGGTGAATTCATCAAATTTTACATCATGAAAAACCAAGTTTATATGTTTCCAACTCATATGATATCATGAATTCACAAAAACATGTAAAGATGCCATCTTGGGAATAACCAAATATCAACAACATGATCATCAACACCCAACAATATATAAATCATACTTTATAATGAAAAAGAGGAAAACAATCAAGCATAAACATGGGTATGATCATATCACCACATTCAACCAAGCTTTTTTATTTTAAAGATTGATTCTTGAACTCTATGAACAAATTGAATCCATAGATGAACACTACGCATACCTTAGAAGGAAGATTCTTAATGATTGATGGAGGAATTTCCTTGAAATAGGATCTTCAAGCTTAATTATGCAACCCTAGTTGTTTTTCTCCTTTAGTGCTCTTGGATGATGAGCTTTGAGATGAAATAGGGTTGTAGTATGTTTAGAAGATATATATTTTGTAGGGTTAACTTTAGGGACGTGTAAGGAGTATTTAAAGACTTAATTACCTTTAAAATAACTCAATACGGAGTGTTTTTGACACCTGAAATTTACTTAGGCGGTGCCCAAGTGATCGGCTTTGCCTGGGTTGGGCGGCGCCTAACCAATTGCCTATGCTTGGGTTAGGCGGTGCCTAATGAATTGCCTATGCTTACTGTCTCTCACGAAAATGGGCATAACTTTTCGCTTGGGTATTGGATTAAGGCAAAATAGGTATCGTTGGAAAGTTAATTCGATTCTCTACAATTTAGTGGGTCTAAATCAGCCAGAATATCACATTAACATCAAGTTATACTCATTCAAAGATGACCCTTGCAAAATAGAACACTAAAACGTGATGGATTCAAAACTCTTAGCTTGTATTACCTTAAGTGACTCATATGAACATGCTTAATGCATCATAAGCTACCCTATCACTAGGATATTCTTTGTAAGTCATGTACTCAAATATGAATCACAGTATAGGAGATTTCATACGTAGGAATACTTATTCACTTCGTAGCTTAGAAACATGCAGGGTATTACAATATATCCCCCTTGGGAGCATTCGTCCTCGAATGAGAATTTACTGAGAAGGGATACAAGACAATAGAACCTGAACTGAACGTAAAGAACTGAAACTTGATCCCATGACTGATATGCTAAACATATTGATCTCGTGTATATCTGTTGCACAGACAACTGACACATAAATGCATGACTGAGTATAAAATGGTTAATAGGTACCAAGTTTATACTGGAAACATGAACATCAAAATGAATATACTTAAGGAGAACTGTTACCTTGAGTTTGATCTGAATTGGCAAGGAAGAGGTGAGAATACTTGATATGCATATCTACTTCTGCTTCCCAAGTAGCTCCCTCATGAGACTAATTTCGCCAAAGAACCTTGACTAGAGGTACTTCTTTGTTCCTCAATCTACGAGTCTGATAATCTAAGATTTCGATTGGAATCTCTTCATAAGAGGGGATGTTCTGAATGTCGATGCTCTGAATAGGGACAACAACTGCTGGGTCACCTATGCACTTCCTTAGCAAAGAGATATGGAAGACTGGATGGAATGAGGCTAGATCTAAAGGTGACTCAACCTCATAAGCTACCTTGCCGAAACGACAAAGAATTTTGAAGTGACAGACATACCGGGGAATGAGTTTCCCTTTCTTGTCGAACCTCTTTACTCCCTTCTTGGGAGAGATCTTAAGATAGACATAGTCATTGACCTCAAACTTAAGATCCTTTCTACAAACATCTGCATAGGAATTCTGTCGGCTCTGAGAAGCCCAGAGTCTCTCTCTGATCAACTGAACTTTCTCTAAGGCATTGAATACTAAGTCAGGACCTATGACTAAGGCGTCACTAACTTCAAACCAACCAATTAGAGATCTACATCTCCTACCATAGAGAGCTTCGAATAGAGCCATCTAAATACTAGAATGATAGCTATTGTTGTATGCAAACTCAATCAAAGGCAAGTGGTCCTCCCAACTTCCCTTGAAGTCAATTGCACACGCCCTTAGCATATCTTTAAGAGTCTGAATGATCCTCTCTGCTTGACCATCTGTCTGAGGATGAAATGCTATGCTAAGATGGACTTGGGCACCGAGACCCTTTTGGAATGCTTTCCAAAAGTGAGAAGTGGACTGGGTACCTCTGTCTGAGATGATATAGTGGAACACCATGTAATCTAACTAACTCCCTGATATAGAGCTTGGCATAATCCTCGGTAGAATAAAAAGTACAAATAGGAAGGAAATAAGTTGACTTGGTCATTCTATCTATAATGACACAGACTAAATCATGCTGATGATGAGTTCTTAGCAAACTATCATGAAGTCAATGCTAACTTCTTCCCACTTCCAAGTAGGAATGGTGAACTCTAGTATGGAACCACTAGGTTTCTGATGCTCTATCATAACCTACTGACATGTAGAGCACTTAGCCATAAACTCTGCGACATCTCTCTTCATCCCACTCCACCAATAGATCTCCCGCATGTCGCGGTATATCTTAGTAGCCCTTGGATGATGAATAGAGTATCGCACACCATGCACTTCTGCAAGAATTTGCTGCCTCAATTCATCTACACTTGGAACACATAGACGACCCTAACAACGAAGAACACCATCTCCCTTTTGGGAGAAAACCTCAACTTTCTAATTCTGAACTGACTCTTTGAGCTTGACAAGGCTAGGATCCCTGTCTTGTTTCTCTTTTACCTCGGAAACTAAAGATGACTATGAACTACTATGAATACATGCACCACCCTCTGAAGAATTGACTAAGTAAACGCCTAGTCTAGCAAGCTGATGGATCTCCTGAGCCATCTTTTTCTTACTATCCTCACCGTAAGAAATACTACCATGGAGAGTCTACTGAGAGCGTCAGCCACAACATTGGCCTTTCCCAGATGATAAAGAATACTCATGTAGTAATCTTTCAAGAGCTCTAACCACCTTCTCTAGCGAAGATTGAGATCTTTCTGGGAAAAGACATGCAGGAGACTTTTAGAGTCTGTGAAGACATCTATATAAACTCCATAGAGATAATGCCTCCCAATCTTCAAGGCAAAGACTACTGTTGCTAACTCAAGATCATGAGTAGGATAATTCTTCTCATGTGTCTTTAACTGTCTAGAGGCGTAGGCTATGAACTTACCATCCTGCATAAGGACACAACCTAAACCCACTCTGGATGCATCACAATAGACTACAAAACCATCTGAACCATCTGGAATAGCTAGAACTCGAGCAGAGGTGAGTCGAGTCTTCAACTCTTGAAAGCTCTTCTCGCATGAATCTGACCACTGAAACTTAATCTTCTTCTAAGTTAATCTAGATATGGGAGATGAAATAGAAGAAAATCCCTTGACAAACCACCTATAATAGCTAGCCAAACCCAAGAAACTCCTAATATCTGATAGAGATACAGGTCTGGGCCAGTTTTTTACTGCATCAATTTTCTGAGGATCTACTCTAATTCCATTACTGGAAATAATATGGCCAAGGAATGCAACTGATCTTAGACAAAATTCGCACTTGCTAAACTTAGTGAATAATTGGTGATCCCTGAGAGTCTGAAGAACAATCCTGAGATAGTCTGCATGATCACGCTCTGTGCAAGAATAGAACAGAATATCATAGATGAAGATTATGACAAATATGTCCAAGTACTACTTGAACACATGATTCATCAAATCCATAAAATTTGCAGGGTCATTGGTAAGACCAAATGACATGACTAAAAATTCAAAGTGACCATACCAAGTACGAAAAGCTGTCTTCGAAATGTCACATTCTCTAACTCTAAGTTGATGATAGCCTAATCTGAGGTCTATCTTGGAAAAGTAACTGGAAACCTGAAGTTCATCGAATAGATCATCAATCCTGGGAAGAGGATATCTGTTCTTCACCGTGACCTTGTTGAGTTGACGGTAATTAGTACACATCCTGAGAAAACCATCTTTTTTGTGCACGAATAATACTGGCGTACCCCATGGGGAAACGCTGGGTCTGATGAATCCCTTATCTAATAAATCCTTCAAATGATCTTTCAGTTCCTTGAGTTCTGCTGGTGCCATTCTATATGGTGGAATAGAAATAGGTTGAGTATCCGGAAGAAGGTCTATGCCAAAGTCTATTTCCCTTTCGAGAAGAATGCCTGGAAGATCTTTGGGAAATACATCTGAGTATTCATTAACAACAAGGACTGTTTCGAGGCTGGGATATTAAGAACTGGAATCTTTAATACACAAGATAATACACACACCCCTTAGAAATCATTTTCCTTGCCCAAAGGTAGGAAAAAAGTTGACCTCTAAATGTTGAAATGCTACCCTTCCACTCTAGGACAGGTTCATTCAGGAACTGGAACTGAAATATCCTATTTCTGCAGTTGACTGTGGCATAGCAGGAATGAAGCCAATCCATGCCGAGAATGACATCAAAATCAGTCATCTCTAACTTCACTAAATCTGCTGACGTGGATTTTGAGATATCATAATCGGGCAGTTTCTATATACCCACTGGGCTATGATGGTTTTACCCACTGGGATAGAGACTGAGAAGGGCTATGCTAGGACTTCAAGACTGATTCCAAGAACGCCTGCTATGTATGGAGTAACAAAAGACAAAAATGCACCTGGGTCTAGCAAAGCATAAATATGAACATGGAAAATCTGTAACGTACCAGTAACTACATCAGGAGAATTTTCTTGATCCTGCTGGGACTGAAGAGCATAGAGTCTATTTGGGAGTTGCCTACCGGTAGCACTGGAAATGGCACCCTACTGGTTCGGGCAACTGGACTGAGCTATAGAATAATTTTGCTAACCCTGAAGAATTGACTGCAAACACTCCCTAATCCTGTGGCCTAGCTTACCACAACCAAAACAGACATCACTATCGGCTCTGTAAAAGCACTTGTGGTTCTTACCATAAGTCTGACAAAGGGGATTTATTCTGGCACTGCTAACACTGCCCTGAGATTTAGACCTTAGCGCTTTTTTTGTATTGCCGTCTCTAAACTTCAGAACTAAAGCTCTGGCGGAGGAAGGAGCTGGAATGCTGACTTAGAGCAAAAATATGAACGGTTTCCTCCATCTAACTTGGGGTGTGCAAAGTTGAAATTACCTAACCTTGCTCTCTTGTTTTGCTGGGCATGGGTTACGAGTCTGGCTAAGGTCATATCACCGATCAGCATCGCAGACCTATACTTATTTACCATACTATCGTTGACCCCTGATACAAACTTGCTCATCTTAGCTCTATTGTCTACAACCACATGAAGAGCATACCTGGCTAGCTGAGTAAATCTGAGAGAATGGTCCCTAACGGTCATATTCCCCTACCTGAGGTTGATGAACTCAAGAAATTTGGCTTTTCTCAGCTCTTGGGGAAAGAATATATCTAAGAAGGCTGTGAAAAATTTATCCCACTCGATAGGGCCTGTATCATCTAACCTCTCAAACTTCAACTGTTTGTACCAATCATGAGCAACATCCTATAACTGGTAGGTAGGTAACTCAGCACTCTCAATAGAAGTAACACCCATGATGTCGATGACCTTCTAGACTTGGTCAATGAACTCCTGAGGGTCCTCATCAGACTTAGACCCATGAAAAGATAGAGGGTTCATCCGGGTGAAGTCCCAAACTCTAGCTGCTTTGGGAGTGGCCAGAATAACTGGTGGCCGTTCATTCTGTGCATCCATGGACTGAGCAAATGTGGTAAATGAGGCTCTAAACTCAGCATGGGAAATATGTTCGCCAAAGGATCTTCGGGCTGAGGAGCTAGCTGGTTTCTTCTCTTTGGGGATATGGTCTGGAATAAGAGAAGAATGTATTAGACTGAGAGTTTAACTTGTGATTATGCTTACTCGCATAACATAAATAATGAAGAAAGGGGACTGTTCCTAAAACATATTATAGTCTCTCGCACATAACTGTGCTGCGCAACATACCTATGTACAAGACTCTACTAGATGTAGCTTTCAGACTTCCTAGGACTTTATTGAACCTTAAGCTCTGATACCAAGTTTGTAACACCCCAATTTGCTGAACCGGAATGCTACATGGTGCTCATGACCCTGAGGGACCACAAGCTAACCCATACTGATATTTGTACCTGTAAACTACAAACATGATATAATAATACAGAATACATGGAACTGTAAGGCCATATGGTTCAACTGAATACAATCATATGGGTGAAAATACTCAAAACAACTCAATCTGAATGTGAATCTGAACATAAATCTGAAAGTAGATCTGAAAGCCTCTAAACTGTCTTAATAAGGAGTTGAAGGAACATGTCTCTAATTAAATCCATAAAACTAAACTAAAGAAATAAATAAATGTATCAATTATATTATCCTCGAATCAATAAGGACTCACTGTGTCACTGCTACTACAATGCCACCGCTACTTCTGGGCTGAAGCTCGTGTCTCAGAATCTATGGTGTAACATGAAAAGAAAGTACCATAGTGCAAATGCATCAGTACAAATGGAGTACTGAGTATACGAGGAAGGTAGGCTAAACATAAAGGGTTTCATGTATGAACAACACTGACTGACTAATATGAACGTGGGAGTGCAAACACATATATATAGAAACTGGGACCATGAATACGTGATAGCATGGCTTGTAAGCTAATACATGGTTTACTGATAACTGTCCTGACTAATGCTGAAACTGATAACATGGATGACTATATCTGACAGTCCTGTATATACTAAAATCTGAAGAACTATCTGAGTTCTTTTACTAAGACTGATACTGAAACTATGGGAAAGTAGTGTTTAACCGACATGCCACATGTATGCTGTTATGGCTATGCTGGGGTCTAATCTCTGCCCCGACTGAAGGGGTGTCAATACCGTGCCACTGGTAAAGACAGCTATGAGTGAACCTTATCTGGCAAGTACTCAATGAGAATGGTGGGAACCATAAACTGACTGGTTAATCCACTTCATCAACCCTGAGCAGACGGGTTAAGATGTCTCAACCTATACTGGCTACGTAGTTCTGGAACATAAGGATTGCTACAAAGAATCACACCCTGAACTGGTGGGTAAGTTCCCATCCTTGGGTTCACTAGGTGCTAACCTCTACTCCCATATGGAGGAACTGGAAATGAATAACTGATTGTGCATGACTTGATCTTACTGAATTTCGTTAACTGGCGGAATGTTACTGATATCTGACAACTGACTAAGATCATGAGGTTTTCCTGAGTCACATGACTGACTAAAGTCTATGGAATCATAGCTTGTGTTCAGATATCGTAAAACATGTCATGGATGTAGGCACACAGCTATAGTTTTTGGGTAAAGTACCCCCAGGCCTCGATGTAGGGAAACTGACACACATGACTGACTTGATCATAAGAGTAGAGTCCATAATTTATAATATCATAAGTAGGGATCTTATACTAAGCATGGTTATCAACAATGTATTGAATGGAAAGGATTTCATATCACATGGAAGTACTTGCACAATCTTAATATCATGTTCATTGCATAATCATATTGGCAACACATACCAATAGCTTGGAAGTTCATGTGGATTACATTGTTATCATACATCTTGTTCATAAGTAAGATTTGTAACTAAACATAACATAATCTCATAAGAATAGTTCATGGGTATTCCAACTATTCCAACAACATTTACAAGGCACATTAACAACATAGAAGTCATTGGAACGTAAGGGCATATCATGAATCCTTCACTTAGTCACAATTTACCCATATTGCATGCTTTCTAGTTCTTTAGGCATTTTATCAAACACCTTACATGCACATCTTAAGCATAGGTGAATTCATCAAATTTTACATCATGAACAACCAAGTTTACATGTTTCCAACTCATATGATATCATGAATTCACAAAAACATGTAAAGATTCCATCTTGGGAATCACCCAATATCAACAAAATGATCATCAACACCCTATAATATAGAAATGATATTTTATAATGAAAATAGGAAAACAATCAAGCATCAACATGGGTATGATCATATCACCACAATCAACCAAGCTTTTGTATTTTAAAGATTGATTCTTGAACTCTATGAACAAATTGAATCCATAGATGAATACTACTCATACTTTAGAAGGAAGATTCTTGATGAAGGACCGAAGAATTTCCTTGAAATTGGATCTTCAAGATTAATTATGAAACCCTAGTTGTTTTTCTCCTTTATTTCTCTTGTATGATGAGCTTTGAGATGAAAATAGGGTTGCAGTATGTGTAGAAGATATATATTTCATAGGGTTAAGCTTAGGGACGTGTAAGGAGTATTTAAAGACTTAATTACCTGTAAAATAACTCAACACGGAGTGTTTTTGATACCTGGAATTTACTTAGGCAAGTCCAAGTGATTGCCTATGCCTGGGTGGGCGGCGCCTAACCAATCGCCTATGCTTGGGTTAGGCGGCGCATAACCAATCTCCTATGCTTACTGTCTCTCACGAAAATGGGCATAGCTTTTTGCTTGGGTATTGGATTAAGTAGAAATTGGTATCGTTGGAAAGCTAATTGGATTCTCTACAATTTGTGTGTCTACATCAGCCAAAATACAACATTAATATCGAGTTATACTCTTCCAAAGATGACCCTTGCAAAATCGAACACTAAAACCTGATGGATTCTAAAACTGTTAGCTTGTATTACCTTAAGTGACTCATATGAACATGCTTAATGCATCATAAGCTACCCTATCACTAGGATATTCATTGTAAGTCATGTACTCAAGTATGAGTCACACGATAGGAGATTTCATATGTAGGAATACTTATTCACTTCCTAGCTTAGAAACATGCAGGGTATTACAGTATCTCCCCCTCAGGAATATTCGTCCTTGAATAAGAATTTACTGAAAAGGGATACAAGATAATAGTACCTGAACTGAACGTGTAGAACTGGATCTTGATCCCATGACTAACATGCTAAACATACTGATCTCGTGCATATCTTATGCACAGACAACTGAAACATGAATGAATGACTAAGTATAAAATGGTTAATAAGTACCAAGTTTATACTGGTAACATGAACATAAAACTGAATAAGCTTAAGGAGAACTATTACCTTGAGCTTGATCTGAATTGGCCGGGAAGAGGTGAGGATACTTGGTATGCATATCTGCTTCTGCTTCCCAAGTAGCTCCCTCATGAGACTGATTTCGCTAAAGAACCTTGACTAGAGGGACTTCTTTGTTCCTCAATCTACGAGTCTGATAATCTAAGATTTTGACTAAACTCTCTCTATAAGAGGGGATGTTCTGAATGCCGATGCTTTGAATAGGGACAACAACTGTTGGGTCACCTATGCACTTCTTTATCAAAGATACATGGAAGACTGGATGGACTGAGGCTAGATCTGAAGGCAACTCAAGCTCATAAGCTACCTTGCCGAAATGACAAAGAATTCTGAAGGGACCGACATACCGGAGACTTAGTTTCCTTTTTTTTTCCAAACCTCTTCACTTCCCTCATGAGAGAGATCTTAAGATACACATAGTCATTGACCTCAAACTCAAGATCCTTTCTACAAATATCTACATAGGCCTTCTGTCGGCTCTGAGCAGCCCAAAGTCTCTCTATGATCAACTAAACTTTCTCTAAGGCATCGAATACTAAGTCAGGACCTATGACTAAGGCCTCACTAACTTCGAACCAACCAATTGGAGATCTACATCTCCTACCATAGAGAGCTTCGAATGAAGCCATCTGAATACTAGAATGATAGCTATTGTTGTATACAAACTCAATCAAAGGCAAGTGGTCATCCCAACTTCCCTTGAAGTCAATTGCACACACCCTTAGCATATCTTTAAGAGTCTGAATGGTCCTCTCTGCTTGACCATCTGCCTGAGGATGAAACGTTTTGCTGAGATAGACTTAGGTATTGAGACCCTTTTGGAATGCTTTCCAAAAGTGAAAAGTGAACTAGGTACCTCTATCTGAGATAATAGATAGTGGAACACCATATAATCTGACTAACTCCCTAATATAGAGTTTGGCATAATCCTCGGCGGAATAAGAAGTACGAACAGGAAGGAAATGAGCTGACTTGGTCATTCTATCTATAATCACACAGACTGAATCATTTTGATGATGAGTTCTAGGCAAACTGTCACGAAGTCCATGTTAACTTCTTCCCACTTTCAAGTAGGAATAGTGAACTCTTGTATGGAACCACTAGGTTTCTGATGCTCTATCATTACCTGCTAATATATAGGGCACTTAGCCACAAACTCTGCAACATCTCTCTTCATCCCACTCTACCAATAGATCTCCCACATATTGCGGTACATCTTAGTGGCCCTTGGATGAATAGAGTATCGCGCACCATGCACTTCTGCAAGAAATTGCTGCCTCAATTCATCTACACCTGGAACACATAGATGACCCTGACAACGAAGAACACCATCTCCCCTTTGGGAGAAAACCTCAACTTTCTGATTCTGAACTGACTCTTTGAGCTTGACAAGGCTAGGATCTCTGTCTTATTTCTCTTTCACCTCGGAAAGTAGAGATGACTCTGAACTACTATGAACACATACACCACCCTCTGAAGAATAGACTAAGCGAACGCTTAGTCTGGAAAGATGATGGATCTCCTAAGCCATCTCTTTCTTACTATCCTCAATGTGGGAAATACTACCCATGGAGAGTCGACTGAGATTGTCGGCCACAACATTGGCCTTTCCCGAATGATAAAGAACACTCATGTCGTAATCCTTCTAGAGCTCTAACCACCTTTTCTGGCAAAGATTGAGATCTTTCTGGGAAAACACATGCTAGAGGCTTTTATGGTCTGAGAAGACATCTACATGAACTCCATAGAGATAATGCCTCTAAATTTTTAAGGCAAAGACTACCGCTGCTAACTCAAGATCATGAGTACGATATTTCTTCTCATGGGGCTTTAACTGTCTGGAGGCGTAGGCTATGACCTTACTATCCTGAATGAGGACACAACTTAAACCCATTTTGGATGCATCACAATAGACTACAAAACCATCTGAACCATCTAGAATAGCTAGAACTAGAGTGGAGGTGAGTTGAGTCTTCAACTTTTGAAAGCTCTTCTCGCATAAATCTGACCACTGAAACTTAATCTTCTTCTAAGTAAATTTGGATATGGGAGATGCAATAGAAGAAAATCCCTCGACAAACCATCTATAATACCCAGCCAAACCCAAGAAACTCCTAATATCTGATGGAGATATGGGTCTGGGCCAGTTTTTTACTGCATCGGTTTTCTGAGGATCTACTCTAATTCCATCATCGAAAATAATATGGCCAAGGAATGCAACTGATCTTAGACAAAATTCGCACTTGCTAAACTTAGAGAATAATTGGTGATCCCTGAGAGTCTGAAGAACAATCCTGAGATAGTCTGCATGATCATGCTCTGTGCGAGAATAGACCAGAATATCATCTATGAAGATTATGACAAACATGTCTAAATACTACTTGAAAACACGGTTCATCAAATCCATAAAATTTACAGGGGCATTGGAAAGACCAAATGACATGACTAAAAATTCAAAGTGACCATACCGAGTATGAAAAGTTGTCTTCGAAATGTCATATGGTCTAACTCTGAGCTGATGATAGCCTGATCTGAGGTCTATCTTGGAGAAGTAATTGGCACCCTAAATTTGGTCGAATAGATCATCAATTCTGGGAAGAGGATATCTATTCTTAACCGTGACCTTGTTGAGTTAGCAGTAATTAATACACATCCTGAGAGAACCGTTTTTCTTGCGCACGAATAATACTAGCATACCCCATGGGGAAATACGATGAATACCTTATCTAAAAGATCTTTCAACTGATCTTTGAGTTCCTTGAGTTCTACTGGTGACATTCTATATGGAAGAATAGAAATAGGTTGAGAATACTGAAGAAGGTCCATACCAAAGTCTATTTCTCTTTTGGGAGGAATGCCTATAAGATCTTTGGGAAAGACATTGAGTAGTCATTTACAACGGGGACTGTTTCAAGGATGGGATATTAAGAACTGGAATCTTTAACATACACGAGATGATACACACACCCCATAGAAATCATTTTCCTTGCCTGAAGGTAGGAAATAAGTGGACCTCTAAACGCTAAAATGCTACCCTTTTACTCTAGGATGGGCTCATTCGGGAACTGAAACTGAACTATCCTGTTTCTGCAGTTGACTGTGGCATAGCAGGAATGAAGCCAATCCATGCCGAGAATGATATTAAAATCAGTTATCTCTAACTACACTAAATCTACTGACGTGGATTTCTGAGATAACATAACTGGGCAGTTCCTGTATACCCGCCAGGCTATGATGGTTTTACCCACTGGGGTAGAGACTGAGAAGGGCGCTGTTAGGACTTTGGGACTGATTCCGAAAATCCCTGCTATGTATGGAGTAATAAAAGACAATGATACACCTGGGTCTAGCAAAGCATAAACATGTACCTGAAAAATCTATAACATACCAGTAACGACATCAGGAGAATTTTCCTGATCCTGCCGGGACAGAAGAGCATAGATTCTGTTTGGGCGTTGCCCACTAGTAGCATTGGAAATGGCACCCTGCTGGTTTGACTTGATTGTAGACACTCCCTTATCATGTGGCCTAGCTTGCCAAAACTAAAACAGATATCACTACCGGCTCTATAAATACCCTTGTAGTTCTTACCACAAGTCTGACAAAGGGCATTTGTTCGGGCACTGCTAACACTGCCCTGAGATTTAGAGCCTGGCGCTTTATTTCTATTGTTGTCTTTGAACTTCGAAATAGGAGAGCTGGTAGAGAAAGGAGCTGGAATGGCTGACTTGGAGTGAAACTATAAACGGTTTCCTCCATCTGACTTGGGGTGAGAAAAGTTGAAATTACCTGACCTTGCTCTCTTGTTCTGCCTCTCCCTAGTTTTAAAATTCTACTCTTCTACTTGCTGGGCATGGGTCATGAGTCTGGCTAAGTTCATATCACCGATCAGCATTGCAGACCTACACTTATTTACCATGCTATCATTGACCCCTGACACGAACTTGCTCATCTTAGCTCTATTGTCTGCAACCACATGAGGAGCATACCTAGCTAGCTGTATAAATCTGAGAGAATGGTCCCTAGCTGTCATATTCCCCTGGCTGAGGTTGATGACCTTAAGAACTTTGGCTTTCCTCAGCTCTTGGGCAAGAATCTATCTAAGAAGGCTGTGATAAATTCCTCTCACTCGATAGGGCTTGTATCATCTAACCTCTCAAACTCTAACTGTTTGTACCAATCATGAGCAACATCCTATAACTGGTAGGTAGCTAACTCAGCACTCTCAATAGAAGTAACACCCATGATGTCGATGACTTTCTGGACTTGGTCAATGAACTCCTGAGGGTCCTTATCAGACTTTGACCTATGGAAAAATAGAGGGTTCATCCGGGTGAAGTCTCGAACCCTAGCTGCTTTAGGAGTGGCCACTGGATTGTCCAGAATAACTGGTGGCCGCTCATTCTGTGCATCCATGGACTGAGCAAGTGTGGTAAATATGGCTCTAAACACCACATGGGAAACATGTTCGCCCAAAAGATCTTCAGGCTGAGGCGCTGGCTGGTTTCTTTTCTTTGGGGCCATGGTCTGGAATAAGAGAAGAATGGATTAGATTGAGAGTTTAACTTATGATTATGCTCACTAGCACGCCATGATTAATGAAGAAAGGGGACTGTTCCTAAAACATATTATAGTCTCCTACACATAAATGTGGTGCACAACATACCCATGTACAAAACTCTACTAGATGCGCCTTTCAGACTTCCAAGGACTCTATTGAACCTTAGGCTCTGATACAAAGTTTGTAACACACCGATTTGCTGAACCGGAATGCTACATGGTGCTCATAACCCTGAGGGACCACAAGCTAACCCATGACTAATATTTGTACCTGTACACTGCAAATCATGATATAATAATATGGAATACATGGAACTGTAAGGCCATAAGGTTCAACTGAATGCAATCATATGGGTGAAAATATCCAAAACAACTCAATCTGAATGTGAATCTGTACCTAAATCTGAAAGAAGATCTGAAAGCCTCTAAACTGTATGAATAAGGAGTTGAAGGAACATGTCTCTAATTAACTCTGTAAAACTAAACTGAAGAAATAAATAAATGTAACAAATCACATTGTCCTTAAATCAATGAGGACTCACTGTGTCTCTTCGACTGGAATGCTACCACTACTGCTGGAATGGAGCTCGTGTCTCAGAACCTATGGTGTAACAAGAAAAGAAAGCACCATAACCCAAATGTGTCAGTACAACTGGAGTACTGAGTATACGAGGAAGGTAGGCTGAACATAAAGGGTTTCATGCATGTACAACACTGACTGACTAATATGAATGTGGGAGTGCAAACATACATATATAGAAACTGGGACCATGAATACGTGATAGCATGGCTTGTAAGCTAATACATGGTTTACTGGTAACTTTCCTGACTGATACTAAAACTGATAACATAGATGACTGTATCAGATAGTCTTGTATATACTGAAATCTGAAGAACTATATAAGTTCTTTTACTAAGATTGATACTGAAACTATAGGAAAGTAGTGTTTAATCGATATGCCCCATGTATGCTGTTATAGCTAAGCTGGGGTCCAATCTCTGCCCCGAATGGAGAGGTGTCAATACCACGCCACTGGTAAAGACAACTGTGAGTGAACCTTATCTGGCGAGTACTCAATGAGAACGGTGGGAACTCTAAACAGACGGGTTAAGCCATTTCATCAACCTTGAGATGATGGGTTAAGATGTCTCCACCTACGCTAGATACATAGTTCTGGAATATAAGGATTGCTACTAAGAGTCAAACCCTGAACTGGCAGATGAGTTCCCATCCTTGGGTTCACTAGGTGCTAACCTCTACATCCATCTGGAGGGACTGGACATGAATAACTGACTGTGCATGACTTGATCTTACTGAATTCCGTTGACTATTGGAGTGTCACTAATATCTGGAACCTGACTAAGATCATAAGGTTTTCATGAGTCACATGACTAACTGAAGTCTATGGAATCATAGCTTGAGTTCGGATATTGTGAAACATGACATGGATCTAGGCACACAACTATAGTTTTTGGGTACAAGTACCCCCAGAACTCGATGTAGGGAAACTGACACACATGACTGACTTGATCATAAGAGTAGAGTCCATAATTTATAATATTATAAGTAGGGATCTCATACTAAGCATGGTTATCAATAATGTATTGCATGAAAAGGATTTCATATCACATGGAAGTACTTGCATATCATGAATCCTTCACTTAGTCACAATTTACCCGTATTGCATGCTTCTAGTTCTTTAGGCATTTTATCAAACACCTTACATGCACATCTTAGGCATAGGTGAATTCATCAAATTTTACATCATGAAAAACCAATTTTACATATTTCCAACTCATATGATATCATGAATTCACAAAAACATATAAAGATTCCATCTTGGGAATCACCCAATATCAAAAACATGATCATCAACACCCAACAATATAGAAATCATACTTTATAATCAAAAAGTGGAAAACAATCAAGCATCAACATGGGTATGATCATATCACCACAATCAAGCAAGCTTTTGTATTTTAAAGATTGATTCTTGAACTCTATGAACAAATTGAATCCATAGATGAACACTACGCATACCTTAGAAGGAAGATTCTTGATGATTGATGGAGGAATTTCCTTAAAATCAGATCTTCAAGCTTAATTATGCAACCCTAATTGTTTTTCTCCTTTAGTGCTCTTGGATGATGAGCTTTGAGATGAAAATAGGGTTGCAGTATGTTTAGAAGATATATATTTTGTAGGGTTAAATTTAGGGATGTGTAAGGAGTATTTAAAGACTTAATTACCTTTAAAATAACTAAATATGGAGTGTTTTTGATACCTGAAATTTACTTAGGTGGCGCCCAAGTGATCGCCTATTCTTGGGTTGGGCGGCGCCTAACCAATCGCCTATGCTTACTCTCTCTCACGAAAATGGGCCTAACTTTTTGCTCGAGTATTGGATTAAGGTGAAATTGGTATAGTTGGAAAGATAATTCGATTTTCTAAAATTTTTGGGTCTAAATCTGCCAAAATACCACATTAACATTGAGTTATACTCGTTCAAAGATGACCCTTGCAAAATCGAACAGTAAAACTTGATGGATTCAAAAATTCTTAGCTTATATTACCTTAAGTGACTCATATGAACATGCTTAATACATCATAAGCTACCCTATAACTAGGATATTCATTGTAAGGCATGTACTCAAGTATGAATCACAGGATAAGAGATTTCATACGTGGCAATGCTTATTAACTTCCTAGCATAGAAACATGTGGGGTATTACATCCCATTGGTTGGTTTGAAGTAGGTGAGGCCACAGTAGTAGGGCCTGACTTGGTTTTTGATTTCTTAGGGAAGGTTCAGTTGATCAGAGAGAGCCTTAAGAAAGCTCAGAGCCAATAGAAATCTTATGCAGATGTGAGAAAAAAATATCTTGAGTTTGAGATTGGTAAGTTTGTGTATTTGATAATCTCTCCCATAAAAGAAGTGAAGAGATTTGGTAAGAAGGGGAATCTTAGTCCTAGATATGTTGGTCCTTATAGGATTCTAAGTGATTTCGGTAAGGTAGATTATGTGTTTGAGTTGTCTACAGACTTAGCATCTGTGCACAAAGTATTTCATATCTCCTTTCTAAAGAAGTGCATGGGTGATCCAGCAGTTGTATTCCCTATAGAGAGTGTAGATATTTAGAGTAGTCTCTTTTATGAGGAAATCCCAGTTGAAATTCTTGATCATCTAATTCGTAGACTAAGGAACAAAGAAGTTCCTTTGGTCAAAGTTTTTTGGAAGAATCAGTTAGTTGAGGGAGCTACTTAGGAAGCAGAAGCAGATATGCAAACCAAGTATCCTCACCTCTTCTCTACAAACTCAAACTCAGCCTCAGGTAACAATCTTTCGTAGATTTACTCTATTCCACCTTCAGTTACATATACATAGGATTCTCATATCATTCATGCATTCATGAAATAGTTTAGTCATTTGTCATGTCTCCAGAATTTAGTCATGCTTAAGTTATGCATGTCAGTGTAGGTATGTACAGTTCCTTAGTTACTCTCAGTTCAGTCAGTCTCATTCAAGAATGAATGTTCCCAAGGGGGAGATATTGTAATACCCCAAAAAAATTCAAGTCATTTCAGTCCTATACATCATGTCAAAAGAGGTCCCGGATATAGAAAATTTCAGCTAAGTGTCAAGACTTAGTATCAGTTTAGCCTTCAAAATTGGAGGATCTTTTTTTTGACCTTTCTAACCTTAGTATGTTGATTTTGAAGTTGATTCATGATCAGGGATACATGTAGGTTATCTGAGGCCTATTTTGTATTTTTCAAACTAGCATAAGGGTGAGTTTGGATGTCCAAAATAGAAAGGGGTTGTGATAGCGCCGCACTGCGAGGGCTAGTTAACCCAGGATCAGGGTCTCACCGCGAGGGCTACTTGACCCAAGCAGGGGTTACTTTGTGATAGACACACTTGACCCAATCAGGGGTCGTGACGCGATGGGGACCCTGTCCAATAAATTTTATTTGGGTTTGTGGGGAAAAATGGGCCATTTTCCCCTTACATTATTCATCCTTAACACGAATTTGATATTCTAAAGGGCAAAATTCATTCTTTATTCACAAAATCCTCTCAAGAAAGAAACCCTAGTTCATCAAGCTCAAGATCAAGTTCCAAGAAATCCCTAACAATCTTCATGAATTCCATTATTTAGGTATGTTAGGTGTTCATCCTTGGGTTTACTTCCACCCTTGGAGTTTAAGAACCTCTTTTAAAACTACAAGTTTATTGATTTCATGATTTACCTGTATGAATTGGATTGTGTTCATATATGTTTTTTTGTATGATTTTTAAATCAAGATTCATACAAGTTTCAAGAGAACTAATTAGCAAGTATGTATAATAATGTGATCCTCATGTTAAACCCTTGAATTTGAAAGTTGAAAGTTGTAGCTATGATGTTTATATCTTGATGATTTCTATGCGCATTAATTATGCTCCCCAAGTATTTGATAGAATGCTTATGTAAATTGAGTATTGAATTCATGACATGTTTCATGTGGTCCCATTCATGTACAAGTTCATGCCTCTCAAATGTTTGACAAAATGTCTAAATGAATGCATGGTAGACAAGTAACTAATATAATGTCTTCAAGAATTTTTCATGTTTTTCTATTGATGCTATCGAGTCCTGGGGGTATTCAATACCGATAATCTAGTTGTTTCCCTAGAATTACAGTAGCTAAAGAATAGTATCAATAATGTCATGAACAGTAGTACTCAGATAGTTACAGAACTCAGTGAACTCAGTCTAGTTCAGTTAGTCAACATGATAAGTAATAGTTTTATTAAGCCTACTATAGTCTAGTGATAAGTTCAGTGTCCTTAATCCTAGCTGCAGCACTACTGTCCACTGGGTTGGCCAGAATAACGGTTGGATAAATATTCTAAGAAGCCACATAATGGGCTAGAGCAGTGAATGCAGCTCTGAACTCTACATGAGAAACATGCTTGTTTAGAAAATCTTTCTAAACAGGCGAAGATGCTGGCTTGTTTACATTTCTTCATCCATTAGTCTTTCTGGAAGTATGTTCTACAAACGGAAGGGAGAATAGATTAGATAGATAATTTAATATGAGTATCATGCTCAGTTGCACGACATAAACACTGAAAGAAAAGAAACTTTTCTTAAACGCCTTATAGCCTCTTGCCGATAAGTTTGGCGTACTTTACATCTAAGCACAAAACTCTACTTGATGCAGCTTTTAGACTTTCTAGGAAAGTTTAAAACCATCGGCTCTGATACCAAATTTTTAATTCGCTGAGAGTACTCCCTGGATGCCATACGGTAATTACAATCTCAAGGGACAACAAGCTAACCCATGAGCTGGTACCTACTGTGAGCACTGAATAATAACAAAAAAATACACATGTCGAATATCTAAAAATTCCATAAGGTTTTAAATACAAAAACTTTTCTTAATCATGACTCTGTAAACAACATCCTAAAAATAACTGTCTGAAATTGATAAAATAATGACAAAACTGTTTGTCTGTATGAAATGTTCGAAAGCCTCTAAAATTGACTGAATATGAGTTGATGGGATAGGCCCCAAATAACTCTAACAAACTACTAAACTGAAAACATGAAAGTAAATATAGCCTATCCTCAAAATAAGAGGACTCACCGCTGCAACAGTTGATAATCTGGAAGTTCTATGCACGATCCGGGAACTAAACGTCCGAACCTATGATATGATACATCATAGCACAAAAAATGAGTATGCGATCAGTACTTTGAATGTACTAGTATGCTAGATGAGGTAGGCTGATATGCATGGTTTCATGTGCATGAATAATAACTGACTGAATTAATAGCATGAAATACTGAATAGAACACGTGAAATATGTAAATATTGAGAATGCATGAAATTTGTAAATATTTGGAATGTGTGACCAATCATAAATATGTTCTAATTATAATTTGTAAATTGAGATACTAAAATCTGAAAACTAAATTACTGGTATCGGTATGCTATGGTCAAGCGACTGAAACTGAATTACTGAGTTGATTACTGGACTGAGACTGTGGGAGCTATCATCTAACTGACATGCCCTAATGAATAATTTGGGGTCCAACCTATGACTCTAGTTGGAAGGGTGTCAGTACCATGCCACGGGTACTAATACTCACTGTGTGGATCCAGTAAAGTATTGTCTCGAAGGACTAAGGGTTACCCTCAACTGTTGGGTACCCGTATGAGATCAACCCTCAACTGGTCAGTTTACATCTCAACCTATGCTGGCTACGTAGTTCCTAAAATAAGAGGACAGCTACTAAATGTCACACCCTTAACTGGCAGGTGAGATCCTATCCCTGGGTTCGCTCAGTCCTAAATCCTACTCCCAATTGAACTAACTTGAAATACTGAACTGTTCTAAGTTTAACTGATTATGATGATTGACTGAACTGATGGCACTCATAATTTATCTAAAACTATTCTGAAAATACTGAGACTAAGTACATATCTAGGTTTTTAGGTATTCATAACCTCCAGGACTCGAGAGCCATAATAGCTAAATAGTGCTAAAACTTTGGGGATATAATATGAAAGCATAATACAAAATTCACTCTTATAGGTATTTCATTAAACACTTGATGTTCATAGTGTAAGCTAAGCATGAGAATGATTTAAAGTTTGTTGTATTAGTATGATTTCAACATCAACATCACTATCTATGATTTAAATCAGTAAATAACAACACTAAAACATGTGGGGTTTGATAACAACAAAAATTTCATGTAACAATGATATAGAATTACAATTCATGGGGGTTCATTGTTAAAATCACAATTTAAAATCATAATAACTTGTATAGATCACAAGTTTGAATTTAAGATTGGGTAATTGCGCTCCATGGGTGAAAGGAAACCATAGATGAACACTTGAATATCTTGGTGGATGAATTCGTGAGAATTAATTGTGAATTTTTGAGTTTTGATCTTGAAATTTGAAGGCTAGGGTTTTTGTTATTAAAAGAGGGATACTTTAATATGAGTAATTTGTGAAAATAATAAGAAAATAATGCTCTATTGGGAATTAAATCCCGTGTTTGGATGGATTTGGGGCTATGGGAGAAGACCAAATAGTCCCTGGGATTTAAATCGCAAAATTTGGAAATCTCAATTTTGAAACCCGGTGCAATATGATGCAATCGTGTCGGGCCACTGGAAAGATGACAATCCCTATTTTTCTCAATGACACGATGCGCTGCCATCGTGGTACGCCTCTGGAAATGGACAATTGCGAACTTGAATCATCGCGCAATGCGGCCCCATCGCGGTGCCCTACTGGAAAATGGACAATTGTGAAATAGCCCCTTGGTACGACATGGTTCCAATTGCGGTGACACGATAGGAAATGACAAGCGTGAAATTGTCCATACGCGATGCAGCGTTATTGTGTTGGGCTACTATTTTGCACTAAAAGTGCCATAACTTCTCACACGAGTAGTGGATTTGGCAAAATTGATATCATTGGAAAGCTAATTAAATTTCCTATATCTTGGTGGGTCTTGAGCTTGAAAATTCTTAGTAAAGTAAAGGATATTCTCATTTGAAGTTGATTAAAGCAACATTTCTATCAAAAACTAAATTGGTAAGGAACATTTTTGATTCATCTAACAGCTGGGTGTTATTTGAGACCTTAATATTTGTCAAACTAACTCATAAAATTTAAAAAGATCTATAATGTACTATGCTTGATCTTGAAACATGACTCTAGCATTGGTTTGGATTTTTAGGGTATTACAATATCTGCCCCTTGAGAAAACTTATCCTCAAATGAGACTAGTTAAACTGAAAGCACTATGAAACTGAGATTACATGCTAAATATATGTGATTACATAACTGAATCTAAAACATAATTCTAGCCCTCTTATTCTCCTTCTCCCTCTCCTTAGTCTTCTGCTCCTTAATCTGTTGAGCATGGACCACAAGCCTAGACAAGTCCATCTCCTTAATAAATATTGCAGTCCTACACTCCTTGACCATACTGTCTGATACACCAGACAAAAACTTACTCATCTTAGACCTGCTATCGGCTACCATATGAGAAGAATACCTACCTAACTGAGTAAACTTGAGGGAATACTCCTTCACACTTATGTTTCCCTGCCTCAAGTTAATAAACTCTAACACCTTAGATTCTCTCAACTCTAACGGAAAGAACTTGTCTAAGAAGGCTGTAATAATTTCTTCTTATTCTATAGGCCCTGCGTCAGCGCCTCTATCTACCTTTAACTGCTTAAACAATTTATGAGACACATCCTAAAATTGGAAAGCGTCCAATTTAGCACTATCACTAGAAGTTACCCCCATAATATCTGTGACCTTCTACACCATGTCTAAGAATTTCTACAGATCATCTTTAGATTTGGATTCTAAAAATAGAGAAAGATTCATCTGGGTATAGTCCTGAATCCTAGCTATGGTAGTATCTACCACTAGGTTGGCTAGAACAGTTACTGGAAAATTATTTTGAGCTGTCACAGAATGGGATAGAGTGGTGAATAAATCTCTAAAATTTACATGAGAAACATGCTCTTTCAGGGGATCTTTCTTAATAGGAAAAGGTCCTGGCTGGTTTACGTTTCTTCTTTTGTTTTCTTTCTGGGAGACATGTTCTATAAATGGAAGGGAGAATAGATTACATTGATAGTTTAACATAAGCATCAAGATCTATTGAATGACATGAACACTGAAAGAAGGGAAACTTTTCTTAAATGTCTTATAGCCTCTTTCCCATAAGTGTGGTGCACTTCACACCCAGGAATAAGACTCTACTTGATGTGGATTTAAGACTTCCTAGGACACTTTAAAACCTTAGGCTCTGATACCAAGTTTATAATTCCCTAAGAGTACACCCTGGATGCTACACTGTGCTTATAATCCTGAGGGACCACAAGCAAACCCATGAGCTACTACCTGTTATGAGCACTGAATAATAACAACAAAATACATGTGCAGAATATCTGAATACGCCATAATGTTTTAAATACAAAAAAATTTCTTAATCATGAATCCAGAAATAACAGCCTGAAAATAACTATCTAAAAATGATAAAATAATGACAAAACTAGTTGTCTGTCTGAAATGTCTGAAAGCTTCTAAAACTGACTGAATATGAGTTGATGGGACAAGGCCCAACTAACTTCAACTAAATACTGAACTAAAAAATAAAATAAAATATAGCCTTTCCCCTAAATATGAGGACTCACCATTACTACGAATGATAATCTGGTAGGTCTATACACGGTCAGGGAACTGAGCATCCGAACATATGATATGATACATCACAGCGCAAAAAATGAGTATGCGATAAGTACTTTGAATGTACTATTATACTAAATGAGAAAGGTTGATATACATGGTTTCTTGTGCATAAATAATAACTGACTGAAGAAATATCATGTAATACTGAATAGAACACGTGAAATTTGTAAATACTGATAATGCATAAAATCTATAAATACTGAGAATGCGTGACCAATCATAAACATATTCTGATTATAATCTGTAAACTAAAATACTGAAATATGATAACTGAATTACTGGTATCTGTATGTTATGGTCAAGCGACTGAAACTGAATTACTGAGCTGATTATTGGACTGAGACTGTAGGAGCTATCATCTAACTGACATGCACCAATGAGCAATTTAGGGTCCAACCTATAACCCCGATTAAAAGGGTGTCAATACCATGCCACGGGTACTAATACTGGCTGTGTGGATCCACTAAAGTGTTGTCTTGAAGGACTAAGGGTTACCCTCAACTGGCAGGTATCTGTATGGGATCAACCTACAACCGGCAGGTTACTATCTCAACCATAGCTGTCTATGTAGTTCTTGAAAGCGGGGACTGCTACTAAAGGTCACACCCTCAAATGGCAGGTAATCCCCCATCCCTTCAATCGTTCGGTGCTAAATCCTACTCCCAATTGAATTGACCTGGACTACTGAATTATTCTATGTTTAATTAATTATGATGGCTGACTGAACTGATAGAACTCATGATTTATCTGAAACTTTTATACAAATACTGAAACTAAGTAAATAGCTAGGTTTTTGGGTATTCATAATCCTCAGGACTCAAGAGCAATAATATCTAAATAGGGCTAGAACTTTGGGGACATAATATGAAAGCATTATACAAAATTCATTTTTGTGTGCATTTCATCAAACACTTGATGTTCATAGTGTAAGCTAAGCATGGAAATGATTTAAAGTTTGTAGTAATAGCATGATTTCAACATCAGCATCACTATGTATGATTTTAATCAGTGAATAACAACATTAAAACATGTGTAGTTTGATAACAACAACAATTTCATGTAACCATGGTATAGAATTACAATTTATGGGAGCTCATGGTAAAAATCACAATTTAAACTCATAATAACTTGTAAACATCACAACTTTGAATTTAAGATTGGGTAGTTTGGCTCCATGGGTGAAAGGAACCCATATATGAACACTTAAATACTTGGGTTGATGAATTCATGAAAATTGATTGTGAATTTTTAAGTTTTGATCTTTAAATTTGAAGGGTAGGCTTTTTGTTTTAGAAAGAGGGCTACTTTAATTTGAGTAATTTGTGAAAATAATGAGCAAATAATGCTGTATTGGGACTTAAATCCTGTGTTTGGATGGATTTGAGGCTATGTAAAAGATCAAACAATCCCTAGAATTTAAATCATAAAAACTAGAAATCCCAATTTTGACACCCGGTGCAACGCGGGACAATAGCGTCAGCCCACTGAAAAGCTGAAAATCCCTATTTTTTCCAACAACACGATGTGGTTCCATCACGTTGCACCTCTAGAAATGGACAACTAAGAGGTAGAATCTTCGCGCGATGCGGAGCCATCGCTGTGCCCTACTCAAAAATGGACGATTGTGAAATGGCCCCTTTGCGCGACGTGGTTCTAATCATGGTGACATGCTGGAAAATGATGAGCGTGATATTGGCCATCATCGTTATGTGGACTTATTGCCTTGGGCTACTATTTTGCACTAAAAGTGCCATAACTTCTCAGCCGAGTATCGGATTTGTGCGAAATTGGTATCTTTGAAAAGATAATTCAATTTCCTTCAATTTGGTAGGTGTTGAGCTTGAAAATTCACAGTAAAGTAAAATATATGCTCATTTGAAGTTGACTAAATCAACATTCCTATTGAAAACTCAATTGGTAAGGAATATTTTTCATTTGTCTAACAACTGGGAGTTATTTGAGACATTAATATACATCAAACTAACTCATAAAATTATCAAATAGCAATAATATACTATGCATGAGCTTGAAACATGACTCTAGCATTGGTTTGGATTTTGGGGGTATTACAATATCTTTCACTTGGGAATATTCATCCTCAAATGAGACTGTTCAGATTGAAAGCACTAAGGAATGGAGATTACATGCTGAATATACGTGATTACATGATTGAGTCTAAAACATGATTCATAACTGAACTAGTTTTATGAATGCATGACTAATATGAGAATGATATCCAGCTAAAATTGATCATGGAGAAGAGAAATTCTAAGAAGATCATTACTTGAAGCTGAGTCTGAGTTTGCGGAGAAAAGATGAGGGTACTTGGCCTGTATATCTGCTTCTGCCTCCCAAGTGGCTCCCTCAACGGACTTATTCCGCTAAAGAACTTTGACTAGGGGATCTTCTTTGTTCCTTAGTCTACGAATTTGTTCATCAAGTATTTCTACTAGAATTTCATCATAAAAAAGGTTTTTCTGAACATCTATGCTTTCTTAGGTAACGACAACTGCTGGGTCTCCAACACCCTTCTTCAATAAGGAGATATGAAAAACTGGGTGCGCTGATGCTAAGTCAACAGGCAACTCAAGCTCATAAGCCACCTTTCTAAAATGGCTCAAAATTCTATAAGGACCAATATATCGAGGACTAAGCTTCCCCTTCTTACCAAACCTCTTCACTCTCTTTATGCGAGAGATCTTCAGATATATGAAATCACTAATCTCAAACTCAAATCCCTCCTTCTCATATTTACATAAGATTTTTGTCAGCTCTGGGCTGCCTTAAGCCTCTCCCTAATCAACTGTACTTTCTCTAAAGCATCAACCACCAACTCAAGCCCTTTCAAAGCGGTTTCTCCTACTTCAAACCTACCAATCATAGATCTATGATAGTTGTTACTTGAATTCACATATAATAACAACTATCATTCTAGTGTTCAATCAAAGGAAAATAGTCATCCCAACTAACCTTAAAGTCGACTAAACACGCTCTCAACATATCCTCAATGGTCTGGATGGTACTCTCTACCATACTATCTTTCTACGGGTGAAAGATTGTACTGAGCTGAACTTAGGTACCAAGACCCTTCGGAAAAGCTTTCCAAAAGTGAGAAGTGAACTGCGTACCTTCATCTAAAATGATGGACAATAGGACTCTGTGCAACCTAACTAATTCTTGAATATAAAGCTTGGACTATTCCTTGGCTAAATAAGAAGTATGGACTGCCAAGAAATGGGCTGATTCGATCATCCTATCTGCAATGACCCAAATCGAATCATGTTGTTGATGAGCATGAGGAAAACCATTCACAAAATCCATTTTCACTACCTCTTACTTCCAAGTGGGAATACTAAACTCCTGCATAGACCCATTAGGCTTCTGATGCTCAATCTTAACCTGCTGATAAATGGAGTACTTAGCTACAAATTCTATAATATCTCTCTTCATCCCACTTCACCAATAGATTTCCTACAAATTGTGGTCCATCTTTGTGGCCCCTGGATGAATTGAGTTACGCACAAAATTCACTTCTGCAAGAATTCATTGCCTTAACTCATTAACACACAGCATACACAATTTATCATGGCAATACAATACACCATCTCCCTCTTGGGATAAAATCTCTACTTTCTGATCTCTGACTGACTCCTTTAGTTTTACCAGACTAGGATCCCTATCCTTCTTTTCTTTCACTTTGGCAACCAAAGAAGATTCTGAACTAATCTGAACCCAAACACTACCTTTAGCTGAATCAACCAAATGAACACCTAACCTGGCAAGCGGATGAATTTCTCTAACTTACTTCTTCTTATCACCCTCAACATGAGCAACACTACCCAAAGACAATTTATTTAGGGCATCTGCAACTACATTGGGCTTGCACGGATAGTACAAAACACTCAAAGCATAATCTTTCAGCAATTCTAACCATCTCCTCTGATGCAGATTCAAATCCTTCTACGAGAATACATCCCGTAAGCTTTTGTGATCTGTGAACACATTAACATGCACCCCATACAAATAGTGCCTCTGAATCTTTAAGTCAAAGACAACAACTGTTAACTCAAGATCATGGGTGAGATGATTTTTTTCATGGGGCTTAAGCTATCTAGAGGAATAAGTCATAAATTTACCCCTCTGTAGCAAAACACACCCTAAACTAACTCTGGATGCATCACAGTGCACAACAAACCCATCCAAACTATCTAGAAATGTCAAAACTAGGGTTGTGGTGAGTCAAATCTTTAACTCCTGAAAACACTTCTCACAAGAATCCGACCACTAAAACTTCACTTTCTTTTGAGTCAATCTAGACATAGGGGATGCAATAGATGAAAATCCTTCAACAAACCATTGGTAATAGCCATCCAAACCCAAGAAACCCCTAATATTAGATGGCGAGATGGGTCTGGGCCAGTTTCTCACCACCTTAGTCTTTTGAGGATCAACTCTAATGCCATCATAAAAAATAATATGGCCAAGGAAAAATACTAATCTTACACAAAATTCATACTTACTAAATTTAGTAAACAACTAATGGGCTCTAAGAATCTGCTATACTTTTTAGAGATGGCCTGCATGATCATTTTTGTTACGGGAGTAGTAAAGAATGTCATCAATGAAGACTATGATGAAAATGTCCAAGTACTATTTGAACAAACTATTCATCAAGTCCATGAAGGCTGCTGGGGCATTCGTGAGACCAAAGGACATGACTAGGAAATCGAAGTGACCATACTGAGTTCTGAAAGTTTTTTTTTGGAATGTCACATTCTGACTCTGAGATGATGATAGTCGGATCCGAGGTGTAACTTAGAAAATTAACTGGCACCCTGAAGTTGATTAAATAAGTCATTAATTCTGGAAAGTGGATATTTGTTTTTTATTATGACTTTATTCAACTGATGGTATTCAATAAACATTCTAAGAGAACTATATTTCTTATGAACGAACAGAACTGGTGCACCTCATAGGGAGATGATGGGCCTAATGAATCCCTTATCTAGGAGATCTTTCAACTGTTCTTTCAACTCTTTGAGTTTGACTGGAGCCATTATAGATGGCAGAATAGATATAGGTTGAGTATCTGGAAAAAGGTCTATTCCAAAGTCAATTTTCCTTTTGGGAGGAACTCTAGGAAGAACTTCAGGGAACACATCTTGAAATTCCCACACTACTTAAACTGACTCAAGGTTAGGAGTATCAGAATTAGGGTCTTTGACTTGAACAAGATACTAAATACACCCCTTGGATATCATCTATCTCTCTCTAAGGTACGGAACAAGCTGACCCTTAAGAGCTGTACTACTACCCCTCCATTCAAGGACTGGTTTATTTGGAGACTAAAAATGTACTACTCTATTTCTACAATCAACTGAAGCATAACAAGTATGGAACAAATCCATGCCGATAATGACGTTAAAATCCATCATCTCTAACTCTATAAGGCCTATAAAAGTGACTTTCTGAGATAATATTACCGAACAGTTCCTGTATACCTGCCTGGCTACAATAGAGACACCTACTGGGGTAGATACTGACAAAGGCTTTGCTAAGATTTTGGGACTAACTCCAAAGTTGATGGCTATATAAGGGTTGATAAAAGAAAAAGAATCTCCAGGGTCTAATAAAGCATAAACATGTAAATGAAATACCTATAACGTACCAGTAACCATATCAGGAGAATTTTGCTGATCCTGTCGGGACTGAAGTGCATACAATCTACTTAAACTCTGACCACTGGTAGTACTAGAATAGGCACCCTACTGAGTAAGGAGACCGAATGGAACTAGGGGATGACTAAACTGACCCTGTTGACCACTATTTGGATAATCCCTGATTTGGTGGGCTGGCTTGCCATACCTAAAACATACATCACTATAGGACCTACAAATACCCAGATGGTTTCTACCATATTTTTGGCAAAGAGGATTTATACGAGCACTATTAATACTGTATTGGGACTTAGAGATTGATACCCTATCCCAATTATCATTTTTGAATTATGGGATGGGAGCACTAGATTAAAATAGAGCTGGGGCTGAAGATTTTTGTGGAACTGAGGACGGTTACCACTTTCTAACCTTTTCTGATTAAAATTAAAGCTACCCATTCTATCTCTCTTGTTCTCCCTCTCTCTCTCCTTAGTTTTCTGCTCTTCAATCTATTGAGCATGGAACATAAGTCAAGATAAGTCCATCTCCTTAATCAATATTGCAGTCCTACACTCCTTCACCACACTTTTAGATACACCAAACAAAAACTTACTCATCATAGCTAACTCTAACACCTTGGCTTCTCTCAACTCTAATGGAAAGAACTTGTCTAAGAAGACTATAGCAAACTCTTCCTATTCTATTGGCCCTACATAGGTGCCTCTATCTACCTTCAACTACTTAAACCATATATGAGCCACATCCTACAACTGGTAAGTGGCAAATTCAGCACTCTCACTAGAAGTCATCCTCATAATATATGTTACCTTCTGCACCATGTCTAAGAATTCCTATGGATCATCTTCAGATTTAGATCCTGAAAATAGAGGATTCATTCGGGTAAAGTCCCGAATCCTAGCTGCAGCAGTATTGGCCACTGGGTTAGCCGAAATAGCAGCTGGCTGAATATTCTGCGCTGCCATAGAATGGGCTAGAGTAGTGAATGCAGCTCTGAACTCTACATGAGAAACATGAGAAACATGATCGTTTAGGGGATCTTCCTGAACGAGCAGAGATGCTAGCTGGTTTATGTTTCTTCTTCCGTTTGTCTTCTTGGGAGGCATGTTCTATAAATAGAAGAGGGAATAGATTAGACGGATAGTTTAATATGAGCATCATGCTCAGTCACACGACTAGAACGCTGAAAGAAGGGAAACTTTTATTAAACACCTCATAGCCTCTTTCTCATAAGTGTGGTGTGCTTCACACCCATGCACAAGACTCTACTTGACACAGATTTCATACTTCCTAGGACACTTTAAAACCTTAGGCTCTGATATCAAGTTTGTAATGCCTCGAGAGTACACCCTGGATGCCACACGGTGCTTATAATCCTATGGGATCATAAGCCAACCCATGAGTTGGTACCTACTATGAGAACTGAATAATAATAACAAAATACATATGCAGAATATCTGAATATGACATAAGGTTTTAAATATAAAAACTTTTCTTAATCATGAATTTGGAAACAACAGCCTGAAAACAACTATCTGAAACTAATAAAATAATGACAAAATTGGCAGTCTGTTTGAAATGTCTGAAAACCTCTAAACTTGAATTAATATGAGTTGATGGGATAGGCCCCAACTAACTCCAACTAACTACTAAACTAAAAACATGGAAGTAAATATAGCCTTTCCTTGAAATATGAGGACTCACTACTAGTATGGTTGATAATCTAGAAGGTCTATGCGTGATCTAGAAACTGAGCATCCGAACCTATGATAAGATACATCATAGTGCAAGAAATGAGTATACAATCAGTACTTTCAATGTACTGGTATGCTAAATGAGGTAGGCTGATATGCATGGTTTCATGTGCATGAATAAAAACTAACTAGATAAATAGCATGCAATACTGAATAGAACACATGAAATATGTAACCACTGAAAATGTGTGAGTTCTTTAAATACTAAGAATGTGTGACCAATCATAAATATGTTCTTATTATAATCTGTAAACTGGGATACTGAAATCTAATAACTGAATTACTAGTATCTGTATGCTATGGTCAATCGACTGAAACTAAATTACTAAGTTGATTGCTGGACTGAGACTCTGGGAATAATCATCTAACTGACATGCCCTAATGAGCAATTTTGGGTCCAACCTATGACCTCAATTGGAAGAGGGTCAGTGACATACCACGGGTACTAAAATTGGCTGTGTGGATCCACTAAAGTGTTGTCCCAAAGAACTAAGGTTTACCCTCAACTGGCAGGTACCTGTATGAGATCTACCCTCAACTGGCAGGTTAACATCTCAACCTACTTTGGCTACGTAGCTCTGGAATGTGGGGACTGATACTAAAGGCCACACCCTCAACTAGAAGGTGATCCCCACTCCCAAGGTTCGCTTGTGCTAAATCATACTCACAACTTAACTGACTTGGAATACTGAACTATTCTAAGTTTAATTTATTATGATGACTAACTGAACTAATGGCACTCATGATTTATTTGAAACTATTCTGAAGATGCTAAGACTAAGTAAATAGCTAGATTTTTGGGTATTCATAACCCCCAGGACTCGAGAGCAATATTATCTAAATAGTGCTAAAACTTTGGGGACATAATATGAAAGGATTTTATAAAATTCTTTCTTGTAGGCAATTCATCAAACACTTGATGTTCATAGTGTAAGCTAAGCATGGGAATGATTTAAAGTTTTTAGTAATAGTATGATTTCAATATCAACATCACTAAGTATGATTTAAATTAGTGAATAAGAACATTAAAACATGTGGGGTTCGATAACAAAAACAATTTCATGTAACCATGGTATAGAATTACAATTCATGGGAGTGCTTGGTTAAAATCATAATAACTTGTAAAGATCACAACTTTGAAGTTAAGATTGGGTAGTTGGGCTCCATGGGTTAAAGGAACACATAAATGAATGCTTAACATACCTAGATTGATGAATTCATGAGAATTAATGGTGAATTATTGAGTTTTGATCTTGAAATTTGAAGGCTAGGGTTTTTATTCTTGAAAGAGGGCTACTTTAATTTGAATAATTTGTGAAAATAATGAGAAAATAATTCTCTATTGGGACTTAAATCCCGTGTTTGGATGGAATTTAAATTGTAAAAACTGAAAATCCTAATTTTGACACACGACGTGACGTGGTGCAATTACGTCGGGCCACTGTAAAGCTGACAATCCCCATTTTTCCCAATGGCATGATGCGGTGCTATAGCGTTGCATCTTTGGAACTAGACAACTGAGAACTTGAGCCTTAGAGCGACGTAGTGCCCCACTGAAAAATGGACAATTGTGAAATTGTCCCTTGGTGCGATACAGTGCCAATTGCATTGATACAATGGAAAATAACGAGCGTAAAATTTTCCATCACCGCGATGTGACCTTATCGTGTTGGGATACTATTTTGCACTAAAAGTACCATAACTTCCCACCTGAGTATCAGATTTGGGTGAAATTGGTATTGTTGGAAAGATAATTCAATTTCCTATAACTTGGTGGGTCTTGAGCTGGAAAATTCTTAGTAGAGTAGAGGATATTCTCATTTGAAGTTGACTAAAGCAACATTCCTATCGAAAACTCAATCGGTAAGAAATATTTTTGATTCAGCTAATAGCTGGGAGTTATTTGAGACCTTAATATACATCTAACTAACTCACAAAACTACCAAAGATCTGTAATGTACTATGCATGAGCTTGAAACATGACTCTAGCATTAGCTTAGATTTTTGGGGTATCACAGTTGATGCCTACTGAGTTTCGCGTGTTTAGTACTCATACTACATCTTTGCATCCTGCAGATCATAGCACGAGTTCTCACCGTGAATTTTGCATTATGTGGAGCAACCATGGATTGGAAATTTGGGGTGATTTCCTGACATTCGGAGCATTTTTGCTCTCCCTCTTAATGCTATCCTGATCTTTGTTTTGTATTCAAAAACATCTCTGAATATATCTTTATTCTGTATTTCACTTGTACTCTTATTGTATTAGAAACTCTTGTACCAACTCTACCAAGTTTTAAAATTTCATATTTACATTAGTCTCTTATTTACTAGAAGTTTCGGACTATAGGTTGACTTACCTACTAGTGGAATATAGTAGGTGACATCATGACCTGAGAAATCAAATCATGACATATATATATATATAAATATCCCCCACAAATTTAACTCCATGTACACAGCATCATTTTTCAAAAAGGGGGTTCAAATAAACCCCCTAGGCTCCACATGAGTCCGCCCCTAGTAATATGCATGTTGCATTATCTTCATGTAAATTTATGGGTAATTTTTCACATTTAAAATTGTATTTTTCTCTAATGAGATGTATCATGGACCTCAACCACACACATTGATGTTGGGTGTATTTATGCATTTTAGTGTTGTTATCCTAGATTATATAGAGTTGTTTTGAGGAAAATTTATGTGATTTATGTGTTAACAATGGTATAAATAATCATTTAAGTGTTTAAGTATTTATTACAATGTTTAAAGGTGTTTTCAAAAGAGTTTGGATTCAAATTGATCACTTAGAGTTTGGACGAGAAAACTAGTTTTAGTAGTATGAGCTAGGTGTTGTTCTAGTCTATCGTGATGGATTGTAATGTGTCAAATGAGTTCTAATGTTATTATTATTTATTTATTAGTGGAACAAATTGTTTTTAATGTGCAACATCTAATTGAGTCAAGCTAAGAGTCAATTCAATAAGCTAAAGATTAATAGGATGAGACTTACCTTAGCTTGAGTTTTGAGTTCATCGTTTTGGATTGTTTGTTGTATTGAGCTCTAAGCTATGGTTTTATTGTAACGCCCCAAAATCCTGTTCCAGAGCGTCACATGGTGTTTAAGGCTACAAGTATCCCCAAGCTAACCCGTTGATCCTATTACTACATATAATAACTTATTTTGAGATGAAATAAACAAAACACTGGTACTGTCATATCAAATGATAGGAAATACGAAGAAAATACTCGGTCCAAATGAAAACAATACTGGAAATCTCAACATACTAACAGTCTAACAACTATTCTGACAAAGAATCTACTACTCCATGACTAGAGAGCCATTAGGAAAGGCCCACAACTGACTCAAACTGAACTGAAAGCAACAATATATCTACTAAAATAGTGAAATGTCTGAAGATAGGTCCTCGAACCATGAGGACTCACCACTATAGAGATGTAGACAAAGGTACTTGGAAATGACTGACGAGGCTGGGACTGAGCACCTGAACCTACATTATAAGACAATGTAGCACATAGACGTATATGTGGATCAGCACTTTAGAATGTACTGAGTATATGGGGGTGTATGCATTTAAATAAACTTTATCATTACGCTTTATAACATCATGCATGCATATATGAATGACTCACATGGTTTGAATAAATCTAAAATATAATTCTCATGATCGTGAATAGTGAAGCATGAAATACAAATCTCGTGAGTCATTATACTTAACTTTAAAAATCTCTACTCTCCTCTTATCTCAATACTTGACGGCTAAAGGAACATTAAACAATACTTTCATGCTCGTACTTTTATCTCATGGAGAGTAAAACTTCTTTAAAACTCAAAGACTCAGAACTTTTAGGAATTTTCAATACTTGGGAACTCTAGAACTCTTTTAGACTTGGGACACGTAGAACTCGGGATTATATAACTTTGGACACTCGGGAGTTTCTTCTAAATGACATAAACCATGTGAGTTACATGGAATATAATGTCTTGTCCTCCTAAGGAAGAAACCTCATGTTGGGGAGAGGCATCATACTCTTGCCAGGGAGTATAACCTCAACTCAGTGATCACTATCTCAACCTCGGGCCCATAAATCTCAGTCCTATGGTGGCACGTAGTTCAGGGGTATTAGACCTTGGAATCATACCCAACTCAATGTTAATACTACTCCAATACTCAACTCAGAACTCTTAGAAAATCTACCTCAAATAACTCAAGGTTCTATACTGAAGACCAAAATGTATTACTATTTGTTTTAATAGAACATCATTGTGGATTCCAACTCTATTAGGATAAAAAAAAGGTCAAATATTTTGCAATAATCTCAAAGTACTCAAATCATAAGTGCTTATAGCACAAAAGTTCATGAAATTGCAATTCTCAAGTAGGGATTAGTGTCCCATAGTTCAATCTCAAGTTATGATTCATCAAAATTCATACTAGAGATCATAAGGAGTCACAAATCATATAGAAATCTGGAATTTCAGAATTATGCAATAAAATCTCGATATACTTATGTATCTCAATTTCTAAAACATGGAAATTAACATAATCTCAAGAACAACAACAAAGGGTACAAACCCATACTTCAATTTTCATAAGAAAACATGTGAAACCATATATTCTTGTAATTTAAAACCACTTTTGGGCACAAGGATGAAAGGAGTGTCCTTGTTCAAACCCCACATACCTTGAATTAGAAGCTTTGGATGAGCTCTCTCTTTTGGGACTCTATTCGTACTATTGAATGAGGATTCTTGAAGCCCTTGACTTGGGAACCTTGAATCTTGATTCAGTTTAGAAAATCTATGGTGGATTCTTGAGATTCTTGGAAGAGGTTTTGGATACTTAGGGTTTTCGTTGAGAGAAAACTTGAGAAAAACTTCATAGAATGCTTGTAAATAACTTTAATTTGGTGCTTGTATGGTTTAAGAGGCTTGGAAAAACTCCAACGTGCCCTTTTTAACTTCTGTACAAAGCTAGAAAAATTAAACGGGAAATCCAATTTTATGGTCCACCGCAATGCACCACTATCGGGGTGGCTCACTGGAAATTGACAAATGAGAATCTGGGAGTCACCGCGATGCGGAGCCATCGCCTTATCCCACTGGTTGGGACCTGGAACTTTAGTGCGATGCATCACAATCACGCTATGCCAATGGAAATTGACTATTGGGAAATTGGGGTCCTCCGCGATGCGCCACTATCGTGGAGTTCCACTGGAATTTTACAATTGTCAAATAGACCCTCTCCATAATGGGCCAAGCACTAAAATAACAACGTTTTATGACTAGGACTTATATTAGCCATAACTTCTTGCCCGGGCATCTAATTTGGGCGAATCTTATATCGACGGAAATCTTATCAAATTTTTCATGTGATAAAAAGTCAAAATTAGAGAAATTCTATATGGTTAAAATGATACTCACTTAGGAAGTCACTCTTTAACCTTCTCAAGGAGAAATTAAGCTTGGGAAAAATTCAGGGTATCACAATATCTCCCCCTTGGAAACATTCATCCACGGATGTCGCTAGTTAAGCTAAGAGCACTGAGGAAATTGAGTACGTAATGCTGGAAGAACTCGCTAAACTTACTCTATATCTTTCTAATCTCTTGAATACTTTAGGAACTTAATAAGGGTAGATGCATAGCTGAAACTTTAGATTAGAAGGGCTGAATTAAGGAAGAATATTACCTTCGGCTTGATCTGAACTCGTGGAAAAGAGGTATAGGTATTTGGCTCATATGTCTGCTTCTTCCTCCCAAGTAGCACCCTCAACTGACTGGTTTCTTCCTCCCAAGTAGCATCTTCAACTGATTGGTTCCTCCATAAAACTTTGACCATAGGAACTTCTTTGTTCCAAAGTCTACAGATCTGAAAAACTAGAATCTCAACAGGAATCTCATCAAATGAAAGACTGTTCTGAATATCAGTACTTTCTGAAGGATCTACTACAATGGAATCAATGATATGCTTTTTAAGCATGCAGATATGAAAAATAGGATGAACGGATGAAAAATCTATGGGCAACTCAACTTCATAGGCTACTTTACCAACACGGGTCAAAACTCTATAGGCGACAACATAACGGGGGCTAAGCTTCCCCTTTCTACCAAACCTCTTCACCCCTTTCATGGGTGAAATCTTCAAGTACACCAAATCATCTACCTTAAACTCAAGGTATCTTCTTCTTACATCGGTATATGACTTTTGACGACTCAGAGCTATCTTCAACCTTTCTCTAATGAACTTCACCTTCTCCATAGCTTCAAATACTGCATCAGATCCAACCAAAGAAGCTTCACCTACTTCAAACCAACCTATGGGTGATCTACATCTCCTACCATACAAAGCCTCAAATGGTGTCATCTCGATGCTAGCATGGTAACTATTATTATATGCAAACTCAATCAATGGTAAATGCTCATCCCAACTACCTTTGAAATCTAGAGTATACGCCTTCAACATATCCTCCAAAGTTTGTATGGTCCTCTCAGCCTAACCATCAATATGCGAATGAAATACGGAACTCAAATAAACTTGGGTGCCAAGACCTCTCTGGAATGCTCTCCAAAACTGAGAGGTGAACTGAGTACCCCTATCTAAAATGATAGACAAGGGGACTCCATGCAACCTGACCACCTCCCAAATATACAATCTAGCATAATCCTCAACTGTATAAGATGTATCCACAGTTAGGAAATGCGCTGACTTAGTCAATCTGTCTACAACAACCCAAATATAATCATGATGACATTGTGAAAAAGGTAAACCAGTCATAAAATCCATATTCACCTCTTCCCACTTCCAAGTGGGAATACCAAACTCTTGCATCACACCACCAGATCTTTGGTGCTCTATCTTAACCTGTTGGCATATTGTACACTTTGCTACAAACCCAGCTATATCCTTCTTCGTACAACTCCACCAATAGATTTCCTGCAAGTCGTGGTACATCTTGGTAGCGCCAGGATGAATAGAATATCGCACGCCATCCACTTTATTCATAATTCTATACCTTAGATTATCAACACAAGGAACACACAATCTACCCTACAATCTTAGCACACCATCTCCCCCTTGGGAGAAGACCTCTACCTTTTGGTCCTTAACTGACCCCTTCAGTCTGATCAAACTATCATCTAAGTCTTGCTTCTCTTTCACTTCCAAAAATAAAGAGGATTCAGAACTACTTTGCACCAAAGTACTTCCCTCAGCGGAATCAAGCAACCTAACACCCAGTCTAGCCAAACGATGCACATCACGAGCTAACTCTTTCTTACCTTCCTCTACATGAATAACACTACCCATAGACAACCTGCTAAAGGCATCTTCCACTACATTGGCCTTGCCCGGGTGAGACAACATAATCATATCATAGTCTTTTAACAACTCTAACCACCTTCTCTGCCTAAGGTTCAACTCCTTCTAAGTAAATATGTACTGTAGGTTTTTGTGATCAGTAAGCACATCAACATGAACATCATAAAGATAGTGTCTCCATATTTTCAAAGCAAAGACCATAGTAGCTAACTCAAGATCATGGGTTAGGTAGTTCTTTTCATATGGCTTCAACTATCTAGAGGCATAGGCTATAACCTTACCTCTTTGCATCAACATAAAATCCAAACCAACTCTAGAGGCATCACAATATGCCACAAAACCATCTGTATCATCAGGCAAAGTCAATACAGGGGCTAAAGTAAGTCAAGTCTTCAACTCTTGAAAACTCTTCTCATGGGAATCTAACCACTAGAACTTAACTTTTTTTAGGTCAAACATGTCATGGGGAATGCAATAGAAGAGAAAAATTTAACAAAATGGTAGTAGTAGCCAGCTAGACCCAAGAAACTTCTAATGTCAAACAAAGAGATAGGTCTAGGCCAATTTCTTACAGCTTCTATCTTTTGGGGATCAACTCTAATGCCTTTGGCTGAAATACTATGACCCAGAAATGCTACTGACCTTAGCCAAAATTTACAATTTTTGAATTTGACAAACAACTGGTGATCGTTAAGAGTTTGTAAGACAATTCTAAGATGATCCGCATGGTCGTTCTTAGTATGGGAGTACACAAGGATATCATCTATGAAATCAATAAAAAACATATCAAGATATTGCTTGAACACTCGATTCATGAGGTCCATAAAGGCTACAGGGGCACTTGTTTGCCTGAAAGATATGACTAGAAACTTAAAGTGACCATAACGGGTTTGAAAGGCTGTCTTTGAGATATCACACTCCCTTATCTTAAGATGATGATAGCCGGATCTAAGTTCTATCTTGGAGAAACAACTTGCACCTTTCAACTGATCAAACAGGTCATCAATTCTCAAAATGGGGTACTTATTCTTAACTGTGACCTTGTAAAGCTAACGATAGTCAATGTACATATGCAAAGAACCATCTTTCTTTCGCACAAAAAGAATGGGTGCGCCCCAAACAGAGACACTGGGCCTTATGAAACCTTTATCTAAAAGATCTTTAAGTTTCTCTTTCAACTCCTTAAGCTCTGCAGGTGCCATATGGTATGGTAAAATAGAAATAGGCTGAGTCTCGGGAAGAAAGTTAATCCCAAATTCTATCTCTCTATCGGGAGATACCCCTGGGAGATCTTCCAAAAAAAATCAGGAAACTCATTAACAATGTTGACTAACTGAATAGTTGTAGCCTCAGACTTAGTGTCTTTGACTCTAACTAGGTGATTGAGGCAACCTTTAGATATTACCTTTCTATCTTTGAGATAAGAGATAAAATAAATCTTGGGAGATACCGAACTCTCGGACCACTTAAAAACTGGTTCATCAGGGAACTAAAACTTGACCATGCGGGTACGACAGTCTATAGATACATAACAAGAATGAATACAATCCAATCCATACCCAGAATAAGGTCGAAATCTACCATGTCCAACTCTATCAATCAGCAAATATGACTCTACAAAGAACAGTAATAGGACAATCTCTGTACTCTTGTTTAGAAACAGCTGACTCCCCTACTAGTGTGGAAACTAGGAAACGCTCAGGAATATTTTTGAGACTCATTTTGATATTCATAGCTACTAATGGGGTCACATAAGAGACACTTGACCCACAAAAAGACATGAAGCATACCAGTAACAACATCAGGAGAATCCTCTTACTCCTGATGGGATGGTAAGGCATAGAATCTATTTTGGCACTGATCGCCAGCAGTGCTATATGAAGTGCCTTAAGCAGGGGCAGAACGAGCTTCAGGATCTGGTGAACTTTAGTCTGTGTTTAGGGTCTTGCATCTCTATTCGCCTGCTTAGCATGTGGACAATCTCTAAGTCTGTGGCCCAGCTTGCCACAACCAAAAAAACCCCTCTGGTTTGTTAAACACTCACCGGGATGATCCCTACCACACTTAGCACATAGAGGATAGCGAGGTCTGTTACTTATACTGTTCTGGAACTGGGACATAGAAGACCTGTTCCCTGGCTCCTGCCTGCCTCTAGGAGCGGGAGCACTAGCTAATGAAGGTGCTGATATAGACAAACATCCATGGAACTGTGAGCGGTTCCCTTTATAGGATCTAGCCTGACTATACTCATGTTGCTTAGATCTAGCCCTCTTGTTTCCCCTCACTCTATCTCTCTCTCTCTTATTTTGTCTACCTCTATCTGTTGTGCATGTATCATCAACCTAGATAGATCCATATCCCTATTCAGCATCGCAGTCCTACACTCTTTCAGTACCAAACCAGAAATACCTATCACGAACTTGCTCATACTAGCTCGGGTGTCAGAAATCAAATTAGGAGCATACTTGGTGAACTGGTTGAACTTCAAGTAGTACTCCTTAATAGTCATGGAACCTTGCCTTAAGTTCATAAAATCCTCTATTTTCACCTCTTTCATCTCTAATAGAAATAACTTATCTAAGAATACATCTTGAAACACCTGCCAAGTAATAGGGGCATCACCCCTTCTCTACTCTATACAACCACCCAGTCATACGCTATGTCTTTCAGCCTATAAGATGCCAACTTAATACTTTCTTCCTTAAAAATATTCATCACCTATGTGATTATTCTCACCTCCTCAAGGTATAACTATGGGTCCTCACCTACCTTAGACCCATAAAACTATGGTAGATTCATCCGCATGAAATCATAAATCCTAGTAGCAGCTAAATCACCTCCTTGTTGATTTAGAACTGCGGCCTGGTTATTAGCCTGAACATTGACGGTGACTGCTTGGGCTAACGCCTGAAAGGAGGCCTAAAACTTAGTATGAGACATAGTCTTGTTCAAGGGATTGACAGGTTGGGGTTGCTCATTATCGTTTCTGCGGGCGTTCGCTCTTTGGAGAGGCATTTTCTAAAATAGGAGAGCATGACTTATTAGATAAGACGGACAACCGATGGCATGGTAGAATCTGAAAGAAAGAAACAACTTTTTCCTAAAATGTCTTATAGCCTCTTGCTCATAGATGTGGCGCGCTACACATCAATGATCAAAAATCTACTTGATGTGGCTAGCCAGACTCCCTAGGACTCCTTAAACCTAGCTCTGATGCCAAGTTAAAAATGCCCCGAAATCCTATCCCAGAGCGTCACACGATGCTTAACGCTATAAGTAGCCCCAAGCTAACCCTTTGAGCCTATTACTACATATAATAACTTATTTTGAGATGAAATTAACAAAACACTGGCACCGCCATATCAAATAATAGGAAATACAAATAAAATAATTCTAAATGAACACAATACTATAAATCTCAACATACTAACAATCTGACAACTAGTCAAACAAAGCCTCTACTACTCCATGACTAGAGAGCCATTGGGACAGGCTCCCAACTGACTCAAACTGAATTGAAACCAACTATATATCTACTAAAATCTCTAAATATAGGTCCTCGAACCATGAGGACTTATCACTTAGAGATGTAGAAAAGGTACTCAGAAATTACTGACAAGGCAAGGACTGAGCACCTGAATCTACATTACAAGACAATATAGCACATAGACATACATGTGGATCAACACTTTGGAATATACTGAGTATATGGGGGTGTATTTATTTAAATAAACATTATCATTACTCTTTATAAAATCATGCATGCAAATATGAATGACTCATATGGTTTGAATAAATCTGAAATATAATTCTCATGAATCGTGAATAGTGAAGCATGAAATACAAATCTCGTGAGTAATTATACTTAACTTTAAAAATCTCTAATCTTATCTTATTCTCGATACTTGACGGCTAAAGGAAATTTAAACAATACTTTCAAACTCCTACTTTTATCTCATGGAGAGTAAAACTTCTTTAAAACTCAAGGACTCAAAACTTTTAGGAACTTTCAACACTTGGGAACTCTAGAACTCTTTTAGACTTGGGACACTTAGAACTCGAGATTATATAACTTTGGACACTCGGGAGTTTCTTTTAACTGACATAGACCATGTGAGTTACATGGAGTCCAACGTCTTGTCCTCCTAAGGAAGAAACCTCATGTTGGGGAGAGGTATCATACTCTTGCTAGGGAATATAACCTCAACTCAGTGACCACTATCTCGTCCTTGGGCCCATAAATATAAGTCCTATGGTGGCACGTAGTTTTGGGGTATTAGACCTCGGAATCATACCCAACTCAGTGCTAAATACTACTCCCATACTTAGCTCAGATGTCTTAGAAAATCCACCTCAAATAACTCAAGGTTCTATACTGAAGACCAAAATATATTACTATTTGTTTTAATAGAACATCATTGTGGATTCCAACTCTATTAGGATAAAAAAAAAAGGTCAAATATTTTGCAATAATCTCAAAGTACTCAAATCATAAGTGCTTATAGCACAGAAGTTCATGAAATTGCAATTCTCAAGTAGGGATTAGTGTCCCATAGTTCAATCTCAAGTTATGATTCATCAAAATTCATACTAGAGATCATAAGGAGTCACAAATCATATAGAAATCTGGAATTTCAGAATTATGCAATAAAATCTCGATATACTTATGTATCTCAATTTCTAAAACATGGAAATTATCATAATCTCAAGAACAACAACAAAGGGTGCAAACCCATACTTCAATTTTCATAAGAAAACATGTGAAACCATATATTCTTGTAATTTAAAACAACTTCTGGGCACAAGTACGAAAGGAGTGTCCTTGTTCAAGCCCCACATACCTTGAATTAGAATCTTTAGATGAACTCTCGCTTTTGGATTCTAATCGTACTCTTGAATGAGAGTTCTTGAAGCTCTTGACTTAGGAACCTTGAATCTTGACTCAATTTAGAAAATCTATGGTACATTTTTGAGATTCCTGGAAGAGGTTTTGGATACTTAGGGTTTTTATTGAGACAAAACTTGAGAAAAACTTCATAGAATGCTTGTAAATCACTTTAATTTGGTGTTTGTACGATTTAAAAGGCTTGAAAAAGGTCCAAAGTGCCCTTTTTAACTTCTGTACGAAGCTGGAAAGATTGAATTTGGAACCCGATTTTATGGGCATCCAAGATGCTCCACTATCGCGATGGCTTGCTGGAAATTGACAAATGAGAATATGGGAGACACCGCAATCCGGAGCCATCATGTTGTCCCACTAGTTGGGACTAGGAAATTCAGCACGACGTATCACAATTGTGCTAGGCCACTGGAAATTGACTATTGGGAAATTAGGGTCCTCCACAATGCACCACTATTACGGAGTTCTACTGGAATTTGACAATTGTCAAATAGACCCTCTCTGCAACATGCCAAACACTAAAATGACATTATTTTATGACTAGGACTTAAATTAGCCATAACTTCTTACCCGAGCATCTAATTTGGGAAAATCTTATATCAACGAAAAGCTTATCAAATTTCCCATGTGATAAAAAGTCAAAATTAGGGAAATTCTATATGGTTAAAATGATACTCACTTAGGAATTCACTTTTTAACCTTTTTGAGAAGAAATTAAGCTTACAAAAAATTTGGGGTATTACAGTTTAATGATATAGAATGCGTGTTGAGTTGATTATGTTGATATACTGATGAGGAAAAAGATGAAATTCAAGTAAAAATAACACTAAAAGGCTTGATATGGACAATAGAGGTTCAAGACAAAGTTCAAAGACAAAATGGCACTTTCCAGTGAGGGCAGGAAATATAGGGGCAACGTCCCCTTCACTCCCATGTTCTAAAGCAGGCGAAGTCCCCTTTATAATGGTGGACTAAGGAAGGTGGATCCCCCACTATTCCCATGGTCTAAATCCCACGATTCCTTCTCTATTCCCACACAACCAATTTGCCTATACTATAAATACATGACTTTAAACATATTGTGGATACTATGGGATATTTTTGGACTTGTAGAGGGGCTGATCAACACTTATTTTAGGGTTTATTTCTCTTTACTTTATATTTTTAATGGATTTAATCATGTATTCGATTACTTTGATTACAGTTATGTCTATTAGTGGCTAAACGCCCCTTTTCCCGGGTTAAAGCCAAGAACATGACTACGATTGCTATGAATTAATTTGATTTTATTTATTTATCATATTTGGTTGTTTTCTTACCCTTGTTATCATTATTTTAATCATTCACGGCCCTTAAAATACATATATTATCAACCTTGTGATCTCAAGAGAGGGAATAGAAAGAACAGAGGGGTAAATAGAGTAGGGTTCATATTCCTTTAGAAAAAGAATTCGAATGAACATCTAGGATAGGGAGATACCTAAAATCCTTTATTGGTTCACTACGATATGAAATATAAATATGTTTATCTTAGTTCTCATATCCCTGCTCAACAATATAGTTGTGGATCTAAGTTAGATAGGTGGTTAGAGGTCGGAAAATCATGATCATAAAATCAACCCCGTAAATCATCAACCAAATTAAGTATCTTAATCGATGAAGTTCAATAGCATAGTATGATTGTTTATAGTGATTTAGCCCCGGGTTTTAATTCATTGATTGTACAAAGTCTTTATTTTTTCACATTAGTTTAGTTTACTTTTAGTTTACAACTTTCAAAACTAATTTTGGTTACGTTGCACCACTTTATTCTCAATAGTTGAACTTGAATTGAATAGTTGTTAAAATAAGTCTCTAAGGGATCGATATTCGGATTTATTTAAGGCTACTATATTACTTAGTGAGACCACATACACTGCCGTGCGCGCTTCAACACAACGCACATTCTCAGCCTGCTTCATGAATAGCTATTATTTTAACATAATTTGATGAAGTGGACATGATAGATTGCTTTGCGGACCTATAAGATATAGTACCCCACATATGAACACATAGCCTATTTGAGACTGAACTTTGTGTGTGTCAGATAAATATCCTATATCAACATAGATAATAAGATCAGCACTGCAATTGTTTGAGTAAAAAAGCCCATATCGGTAGTTCCTTTTAGATAGTGAAATACGTGTCTGATCTCATTCCAATGTCTTCTAGTAGGAGAAAAACATGTCTTGTAGTATTAGCAAGATACATTAATGCACCAATTTCTCTAAAATATGGTACTTCAAGATCAAGAATTTTCTTATTCTTCTCTTGAGATGAGAATTGATAGTTATTTATATCAAGTGAACGAACAACCATCATAGTACTTTATGGATGTGTGTCATCCTAATAAATCTTTTCAATACCTAGTCTGTTTTGGTAGATTGATGAACAAAGATACCATTTGTCAAATTTTTAATTTTCAAATCATGACATAATTTGGTCCTTTCAAGATATTTCATCTTTAATTCCTTCTTCAAATAATCAATTGTATTCTGAAGCTTTATTGGAGTTCCAATTAGATTTATGTCTTTAACATAAATAGCAAGTACAAAAAATTTTGATGTTATTTTATTTGTAAAAACACATGGGAAAATTGCATGATTCATATAACCTTCCTTAGATAAATACTTTCTAGGATGGTTATACCATATGCATTTAAATTGCTTCAAATCGTACAATGATATTTGCAATCTAATTGAAGGCAAGACTTTGAGCTATAAACTTCACACATCTTAAATACTTTGCTAATTTTCATTAGACCTTATTATCAAGTTATTCTTATAGATAGGTTGTAACCATATCCATCAAATGCATTTCAAGTCTCTCATTGATAGTGAAACTAATAAGGTAATACAACGTTATTGCACCCATAACTAGCGACTTTGTTTCTTCGTAATCGATATTCAAAGATATAATCCACCACCATTTTCAATCAATTTAAATTAGTTTCAGCATCACTTGAATATATGGATAGGTCCCCATTTTCTTGAGTCTTAGGTTCATTGATTCCTTCAGGATATCAAAATTACTCAAATTTTGAATTTTCATATGAGATTCTTTCATGATGTCATTTTGACAATGTATTTTTATTTTTCTAGGATTTTGAATCTTAGAACCAAAATTCTACCATGATTTAGGCGTACTTTGTATTAATTATCCACGACACTAGTAGATGGTCCTATAGGAGCCTCAATTTGAAATGGGACATTCTCTGCAGGAATATATGACTTAGTTATCTTTTTTGGTATGTAGATTTGCTAGGCATTTTGAATCTTTCAAGCATTTTAATATAAATTTTATCAAGTGGAAACGTCAAGTAATGTTCGATACCTATTATTATCTAGAACATAGGTCCAATACGAATTACACGTACCAAGATTTTTCATTTCACTTGATAAATTTTTATACGCTTGTAAGCATAAATAGACGTAGAATTTAGATCTTCATAATCTTTTACAATATTGTACCATATTGTACCAAAGATATCTTTGATGATATATTATTTTGTATTGATTTGCAATATGAGATAACATTTTGAGAACTCATCGCTTCATTAATTTCAGGTACTTAAACCTCTCATAAGGTTTCATAAAGTGTCATGTCGTAGGCTCTTCAAGACCATATTACCTCCTTATTATGATTATTTACTCGTTTTTCTTTTTTAAGAACTATTGTGTTTATAAATTGATCTAATATGTTGTATGCACACAACAAACTTTGTCCTTCAGGGACATTCAATTTGAAGCATTTACAGCTAAATATGAAATCAATTTTGGGACGGCAAATACTCCTAGTATCTGAACTTGAATTATCTTTTGAATGAGGATCATATTGATGATAATTTACAACTATATTTTAGTTGCTTACTATCTTCCCTTATTTTAGGAAAACTAACATAATTTTAATTTAAAATAGAGAATCCATCTTTGTGCATCTTGATATATTCATTAATCATATACCTCAAATTAAAAAGTACTATACGGAATATTTTGACTCCTGGCCTTGAGACATACATATGATATAAAGAATTTTTTCTAACATATCTTTAATTATAATCACAATAAGTGTGTGAAAATACTATCCTCCATGCTCATATTCATACATTTCAACTACTTGTCTTCTTTCAGACATTTTATGGCCTGCTACCACATCCACTTCAAAGAATGAAGTATATTCAATAGGACAATTTTCATGACTTTTCATCAAAAGTACATTATTTTGTATTAGTCATCATTATATCATCAATATACTACATTGAGATTCAAGCTCAGCGTCTTAGACCATAGATCGATGGGACTTGAATCCAACACTTATCATCATGGTGCTTCGGGAACTCTAATCCAATGTCTTACCTTTTTGGTGCCACATAACTTGAATCCCTCGTCTTACCCTTAACATATGACATAATAGGCCAAAATAAAAAACGAGTTACTCTTGAGCCTATAAAGATATCATCACTTAACTATATGTATAAGTCAAAAAAAGAAATAAAATACCACACGAATTACAAGCAAAAATAAATTGTGAATTTATTTTATTGTCAACCCTTTTTATTACGGCAATTAATACGTCAGCTAGAATATCAAGAAAATTGTTATCCATGTGAAATAAAGACAACTTTAAGTAAGAAGAGCAAGTATCACTAAAAGTAAAAAGAGCATTGTGCACATATATTCAAATTTAAAAACATGTACTATTATACTAATTACTAATACTTATCTTAATGAAGAGTATCAATTGTTCCACTTCACTGGAAAGAATCATGCAGCGGTGATGTTTTGATCTCATTGTTGATCCCCTTATAATTGCTTACTATCGAATAGATTAAACTCAATTAGTTAGAGACTTGTGCTGATAACGTGTTATGAACTGATAATAATAATAATAATAATAATAATAATAATAATAATAATAATAATAAGAGATAGAAGAGAGTGTAATTCTTATTTCTCTTAATGCTGATTTACAATGGAATGAAATCTGAAGAGAATTGAATTTATCTTTTTCTCCCAAGGAATACACATTTACTCCAAATCAAGTTAAGTTTGGGATTCACTTCGAATCAAGTTAGATTTATAACAATATCTCATATATCAAACACAATGGTATATGTTGAACAAGAAATTATTCTTTAGAATAGATAAAAATGAGAGAAAACTTATATGGTCGCTCAAGTATAATAAATTATCTATCACAGTCACTTATTTTTAATTTTTATGATATATCCATTATAACTAAAAAGATAATTTCATAAACCTCTCTCATGTTTAACTGTATGACACTAACTTTCCTCATAAATTTACTTCCCCTGTTCATTTTTACTCATCACATTTTAACTTATCACAATCCAAATGGTCATGAATGGGACCCACACTACTTTTCCTATGGGAGAACCATCAAACTCAAACCATTACCTAATCATTTGTCAACATTAAGACAAGATTATCATAAAAATAAAATTTGTGATAAATTATCCAAGTCTAATCGTTACTTATGAGGAAATCATACAAACTATTTATTAAAATTTTCAAGACCCAAAAGTCGTCGTACAAGAACTTTTAAAAAAAATTATGTGTAACAGAGATATCTAAAATAAAGAAACATAAATAATGTCACATTGTCTGAAAGATGGACAAGAATTGATATGATGATCCATGGCAGCTTAGGGGTGGAATGCACACCCTTGGATCAAGATCATCTATCAATGCTAGAGATGAGGTCGTGTCTGAGCTTATGGAATACTTTCTACATGCAACAAAAGAAGATTACATGATAGTATTAGTACAATCTACTATGTACTAATAGGTCTTGATATCCCCCGAAGCTACATCTTAAACTAAAGTTAAAGCGGTTGATGCAAAATATAGTAACCTGACTCAGGTTGGGGTCGAACCCACAGGGAATACATGAACTATCTTTCAAACTTGCTGAAATCAACGGGTAGTATACGAAAGTAAATAGGAGGATTGTTGTTGTAAACTATGAAAAGTAACACGATTAGGAATGTTTTGGTTGTAATCAATCAGAAATGAAAACTAGGATTGTGTTCCCCCTGGCTTCTCAACTTCGTAGGTTTATCATGCTTTGTTAAACCAACCCAACATTTTGTTTGTAGAATCTAATAAGTTATGTATCACCAATTGTCTTGTTAACTCACTGGTGAATTTCACTCTTTACCTTTCAAGTCTCACTGTGTCGCTCTACAAACCCTTATCCTAGAAACCAGATTAATTATTACCTTTTAAGTCTCAATTCATTAGATGAAGATAATTATCTTAAGCAGATGAAGATGATTATCTTATTTTGACAATTAACTCCAAATTACTGTTGTGGTCTTCTTTTCCTAATCTCTACCTCTCTTGTGAAGCACGTAGTAAATATAGGTAGGATCCTAATGTTTTCAACTTCTAAGACATCAATTAAACTGAAGATGACCACAATATGTTCAAGAATATCGATTTAAAACAATTTCACACTTTCCCTACTTTGTTGATCCGCCAAGGGTCCCACAACCCTAGCTATGAAATTTAGTTGCTCATCATTGTGACATAAGCAATAGAATTCACATTTGAATGCATTAAATCAATATCATAATAATTAATAAATAAAAATAAAGTCTCGAATTGAATAATCAACTAAAGTCAAAAACAAGTAATCCCAAGATCAAAATCAAATCTCGGAATGAAATATATGTTTATAAGTAATAAAAGTGCGTAAACTTGGCCCCAAGGGCCTATCGAAGCATAAACTAACTAAGGAACATCAAAAGGTTATTTATAGATTACATGGAAAACCTAGAAATTAAATCCTAAACAAAAGAGGAAAACTTGAACATCAAAAGGTTATTTATAGATTACATGGAAAGCCTAGAAATTAAATCCTAAACAAAAGAGGAAAACTTGAGTCGGTGGCAACCTAAAAAGCCTCTTATGAGTCATAGGTGTCACCATATAGGTAGTAGACCACTTCTGGGGATTCAAAATCTCTGTAACTCAACTTTTTATCACCAACGCCCCTTAGGTGGCACCTACGGGAGTAGGTACCTTAAGTAGGTAGTCACTTTTTAGTTTTCGACTTCTTTTTCTTCCGATTAGCTCGCAAACCTATTTTCTTGAAAAATCACTTTAAAAACACATTAAACCTAACAAAATATCCTTAAGTACATACATATTTTCTATTTTTAAGTGTTGAATGTGCTATGAAGTCATAGCACATCAGGTATGATAGTCCAACTCAATAAATAGCATGTATAGGACATAAACCGAATAACAAATAAGAAGGCATCAACATATAGAAAGTATTTAATGAATCAAAAAATACATCAATGATGGGCCAAATAGTGATTACAAAGTAACACAACCACCAAGAGTATCAACCATAGTGTAAACATCCACAAAATCACTAATAATACCATAAGTAACAATTATGTCCTTCTAAACCTCGCAATTAAAACGTCATTAACTCGTTATTATCTTATTAAACCACACAAACTCTCAAAAAAACACTAATCTATACACACATTCTAAGGGACTTATTTTTTCCAGCTAGTCATGACCAGCAAGGAACAACCTAAGTTCATATACCATACCGGCGTGGTACCTAATCCTCCATAAATAAGTAATATGAATATTCATATTCGTACTGGCATAGTACCCGATCCTCTATAGCCATGTTATATACATTTTATCAACATCACACTATCTCTCGAGATACAATATGACGTACTAAATTTACATGTGCACTTAAAATCATATGGCAATTCAATCAAGTTTGATTTTCAATAGTTATTCATGCAACTATCAACAATTCAAATATCATAAAATTCAAGTATGTCCTAAGACCCATCAACAAAAATTCAATTTAGAAGCATACACATAATTAAATTGAGTCTAATTAGGTTGAGTCTAAACCCCAATTAAACTGTAATCTACCTCAACCAAAAAGTCCAAAACAAGCTAATTTGCAAGGGTCTTTCCCTTCTATAAAGTCTCTAAATGATCAAATCCATTAAAATACATAATCCCCATAAGAGACTAATACAATGACACCCATTTTATAAGTTATTACTCTAAAAATTCTAGATCTAAGCCTCAATATCTCTAAATCCTAATATAAGAAGAAAATGACAAAAAAAGAAAAAAATAAATACAATATAAAATTAGTAAACTATAACTTTCAACTCAGATTCAAAGAAACATAGGGGTTTGGGCCATAGGTGACAAAAGAGTTTTAAAATGAGGCGTAGGTGACACAAGTCTTAATTATTAGGTGGAGGTGACAATTACTTTATTATGGATTAAGAAAGTTGGGGAAGTTTGAAAATAACCCATAAGTTTTTTAATTTATAGTTTGATCCAAATGTTAGCCTATATAATAGAAAATGGAGGGAAAAAATATGCTTTTCTCTCTTTTCTCACTCATTGTTGTTTTCTCTCTCTTAGTGATTTTTGGTGTTCATTGTTGCTGCTGCTTCATTCATCATCTTCTACTTTATTAACATTTTCATCTTGTTTATGTTGACCATTTGTTGTTGTTGTTGTTACCGCTACTATTTCTATTTAACCAATTTCTTAGGTTAAATTTTGTTTCGAACATCACTTTCCACTTCAGCATTACTTCATAGGAGACGTTGGTAAGTCAAATTATGATTTTTAGTTGAATTTGTCATTTGGGTAACTACTATTGTGTTGTTGTTTTCCAATAATGGATAGAATCCAATCATGAATCCAATATAAGATCCATCTATTTAAATAGATAAATCATCTGTTGCGACAGATGAGACATCTATTTCAACTGAAGAATGATATATTGGATTCATGTTTAAACAGATGGGTCATCTGTTGCAATATTTGATATATCTATTGCAATAGATTAGTTACCTGTTGCAACAAAACCTGAACTCGATTCCAACATCTATTGCAACAAATTAATAACCTATTGCAACATTTGTTGCAGCTGTCACTCATCTGTTGAAATAAGCTTCAAAGGTGATTTAGTTGTAACACCAATCCTAACAGGCACTTTATTTATTGCAACATATATTCAGGAGCGTAACATAAATCCCAACAGGTAAGAATCTGTTGTGACTCATCACTTACATGTTGCAACAGATAACACGTTTGTTGGGACTCATTCACGGCACTATGAAATCACTATCAACTTTTTTTAACAAATAACTTTATTTAGGTACTACTAATGGAGGGATCAATAATAATAGGGGTGGATTATCATGGTCAATAGGTCAAGAAAAGCAATCGATATGTATGGTGTTGGAAGGAGGGTAAAATACTAGAGACGATAGCTATGACAGTCCAAAGTGATATTTCGTATGATGATTTTATGAACTTAATCGTCAGCTTTTGTGGACTGAATTATCAACCGGAAGAATTCACCATCAGCTACATGCACATCTCCTTTGAAAATTAGAGGGTTAGATGATAATGGAGATTGATCGAATATATATAGATGAACTGTTGCATATGATCGAGTTAGTAG
>NC_061122.1:55731615-55749738 GCF_002878395.1 Capsicum annuum
AAATAGAGATGAATGAAGATTAAGGAGGGACCTATTTATAGAGGATTCAATCTGGATGTGTCGGGAAAAAAGGAAGGACTATTCAGCTCCATTGTATTAATTACATTCAAACTGGTGGTATTTTATTTTTTGTGAAAATTCACGACTTTTTCTTTTACATTAATTACTTCTCACCTTTTCATAGCAATTTGAGACTTGATAAAAGCCGTTATTATTGAGTTGTTGCAACAGACCATCCAGAATCTTTAATAGATTTAGCATCTATTGCAACAGATGGATTGAATATGCAACAGACAGCTATCAAAATAGATTTATCATCTGTTGCAATAGATGGTTTTTATATGCAACAGATAAGACATCTGATGTAACTTATATATTATCTGTTGTGACAGATGGACAATATATATTGGAGGATATGTTTTGATATCTTCTAACAGATGATTCATTAGTTCAGTTTCAACAGATGGAGTATTCGTTTCATTAGCTGTTTTGAATGTGTTAGATAAAAAGTCGCAACTCTTCACCTCTTTTTAATAGTACCTCCGTTTTGTATTAGTTGGGCCCTATGGACTTGGAACACCAATTAATAAAAATATAAATTAGGTGATTATTTTACCAAATTGGCCTTATTAATTATGAATTGAAAGTATAAATATGAATAATATATTTTATGTAGTCATTTAATAATAGGGGTAATCGTTGAAGAATATAATAAAATTCTCTTGATTTTACAAATAGGAAAACTAAATTGAAACAAATATTTTTAGCAAGAAGTAATCACATGTATGTAGATGAATAAAAAAAAGTTTGGTCTATCACAACAGATTTACCATCTGTTGCAATATATGGATTATCTATTGCGATAGATGGACCATGTGTTGAAGGAGATGTTTTGATTTCTTCCAACAGCTGATTTGTCAGTTGCAACAGATGGAGATTTTGATTCATCAGCTGTTTTGATTTTTTTAAGATAAAAAGTCACGACTCTTCACACCTCTATTTTAATAGTCATCACATTCATGCAGATGAATAAACAACACTGTCTGACATGTACAGATGGGGTAGGAAGAATAAGATGTGTGCGAGTTATGTATATTATTGATCAGGCTATCGTGAAGACACACAAAAGTGCAATGATTTTATGAATGCAGTTTTTTACCGATTAGACACAGATCCCTCAAACAAGATCCTACATTGTACAATTTAGTTTGATCGATGCGAACTGATAAGGCCGAAAGGTTCCAAGACGGTGGTGTCGATACCCCATTACAATTTAATGATGATTCATGCTCATGTTTTTATGTCAAGTTTGGGGAAGGGTTTAAATTTTAAGCGGCAGTGTAAATATCCAATAGTGATTGGACTAATTTTAATAGAATAATGGACTTCTTGAAAGGCCTCTGAAGCCTCGCAATATAGCAAACAATGATAGAACCAATAGAAATTTCCCTGGTCCAAATTTATATGGATGGATTGGTGGAGGATACTTTTTTATAGCAGAAGGTACTTTGGAGAATACCTGTACACGAGGGGGAGGTGGAGAAGGTCATATATCATTTCAGACCTTGTTTAAATAGAAACACAGGGAAGGAAGGAAAGTGTATCAAAATTGGCCAATGAAATTCACATGAGAAACGAAAAAACTAGATGAGCTTCAAATGTGGAAGTGTATCAAAATATAAAAATACGTCAGTCGATGAAAAAAAAAGAATGGTCAACAGGACTGGAGCTGGACACTTTTCTCAAAAATGCAACTAGTGAGCGTGGCCTCAATGAAGACTCTCATAAAGTGCAGGACAAGAATTCCAAGAAAAAAAGCTTTGCGAGCACGAAAGGTGGTAAGATTGTCGATCAACATTGAAACCTACATGTCAATTCAGACCGAAAATCTTACCACCTTTCATGCTTGCGAAGCTGCTTCCTTAGAGTTCTAGTCCTGTATTTTGTGGGTCTTCATTGAGACCACGCTCGGTAGTTGCAGTCTCTAGCAAAGTGACCAACTCAATTCCTCTTAACCATTCTTCCTTTTCTTCAACAACTCATGGATTTTCATTTTTGGATACACTTTTATATTCGCATCTCATCTAGTTTTTTCATTTTTTATGTCAATTTCATAAGCTAATTTTGCTAAACTTTTCTTCCGACCCTGTGTATCCTCTTAAACAAAGACTGAGATGATATATGTCCTTCTCAACCTCCCTCTTCCAGCACAGGTTTTCTTCCAAACACTTTCTATTATATAATAGTCTTATCCAACAACCCATCCATATAAATTTGGACCAGGGAAATTTCTATTAGATCCATCATTGTTTGTTGCAGTGCGAGGCTTCGAAGGCCTTTCAACAATTCCATTGCACCATTAAAACTGGTCCAATCACTATTGGATTTTTACACTGCCGCCAAAAACTTAAACCCTTCCCCAAACTTGACACAAAAACATAAGCATAAACCATCATTAAATTGTGGTGGTCCCTCAGCCTTACTAGTTCAAACCTAACAATCTTAACTGTAAAATGTCATATCTTGTTTGCAGGAATAATGCCTAATAGGTAAAGAACAAACATTCACAAAATCACTGTATTGGATGTGTGTTTCATGATAGGTTGATCAGTAATACATACCTCCCACATATGAAGTAGTTCCATCTGCAAGTATCTTATTCATCTGAACCCATCTTTACTCTAGCCTTTAATGTTGGCCAGGCAAAAGTGGATCCAATTTCACTTCTTTTTATCTGCAAATAAGAGAAATACATTTGATGTCAAACAAGAGACGACCAAAAATAACATTACAAAAGGGTAATACAAAATTGAGTGAATCAATAGATGACTAATATGATCCAATAGATTACCCATCTGTTTAACCGATGAGGCATCGTTGCAAAGGATGGATGACATATTACAACAGATGGGTCATCTATTAGAATAAATCAAACTAGCCTTGCTACTGGTTTAATTTCTTCAAATAGTTGCTCCATCTGTTCCAACAGCCGATTCATCAATTGCAACAGTCGAGGAAACTATTGCAACACCACCAACAACAGCATCAACAATAAAGAAATAAACAAAACAACACTGTCTATTCAAACACCATCCATAACACAAATATCACATGCTCCAAGACAACCACCACCCCCAACAACAGCACCACCAAAGTTGCAAACAAAAAACATAAAAAAAACTATGCTGACAACAAGGATTTTTAAGTTCTCCCAACAGATGACTTTTTTTGCATATTTTAATAAAAACAATGATTCATTCATTTAAGACTTAAAAGTCACATTTTCTTCAATTTTCCCAATAAATAAAAAACTGGCAATGGGTAAATCATTAATAGCAACAAATGTAAATATCTAATTTAAATGACATACAAAGAAGAAGACGAGATGAAAAGAGCAATAGTAAACCATACCTGCAATATCAAAAAAGCAAATGAATTAGAACTTCCTGTTCAGTCGAGAAAAGATATTGATTGGTTGAGATCCTATAGGATCCTCATCCAAAATAAAGAGAGAAAAGAGAGGAAAAAAGGAAACAACAAAGATAATTGAGAAAAAAGAATAAAGAAGAGTGATGAGTTGAGTCTAGACTACTTTATGACTGAAGAAGAGAAAGTTCTAGAAATGGGGGGGTTTTAAAAATTCATTAATAAATTTTGACGGGCACGAGGAGACGGTGATATTGAAAAGACCAGATAAGACTACTAAATCAGGAGATTTTTGAGTTATCCAAGTAGTACAGAGTAATATTTTTTACCAACTTAGTATTTTAACTATTTTATCTCAGACAGGAAATACCTAAATTGCTTTATAAAAAAAAAGATCTAAAAATATTTAAGAGCAACAGATGACTTAATCTGTTTGATAGTTTACAACAGATTCATGATCTGTCACAATAAATGATGTAATTTGTTTGATAGTTTACAATAGATGCGTAATATGTTGCAACACATTACCTAATTCATTTGATTTGATCCAACAAAAAAGACATCTGTTGTAATAGGTTGAACATTTGTTTAAATATAATTTCAATTGAGTTCATATGTTAGAATAATACCTTAATTGAATGTGAGTTCTCATAGGGTCAAATACAACTTTAATTCAGACTTTTGGTAATTGTAAGATAAGACGGTATTGCATTTCTCCCGACCAGAGTCGTCGATCCATCACTCTGAGCCGAACTGATTCTTACTACCTCATATGTTAGACTAATACCTTAATTGACTAATCTAGGACTAGGGGTGAGTTCTCATAATGTCAACTATAATAGACGACAGTGCCTATTTGATAATTTAAAACAGATGGGTAATCTATTGCAATATATGACTTAATCCATTTGATAATTTATAATAGATGGATAATCTGTCACAACAGATGACTTAATCTATTTGATAGCTTACAATAAATTTGTGATCTGTCACAACAAATGACGTAATCTGTTTGATAGTTTACAATAGATGTGTAATATGTTGTAACAGATAACATAATCTATTTGATTTGATCCAACAGAAAATACATTTGTTGCAACAGGTTGAACATTTGCTTATATAACTCAATTGAGTTCATATGTTATACTAATACCTTAATCTAATGTGAGTTCTTATAGTGTCAACTACAACTTCCATTGAGTCTTTTGGTACTTGCATGATGAGACAATACTACGTTTCTTCCGACCATAGTCGTCGATCGATAACTCTGAGCCGAATCGATTTTTACTGCCTCATATGTTAGACTAATACCTTAATTGATTAATCTAGGACTAGGGTACTAATACCTTGATTGAATAATTAGGGACTAGGGGTAAGTTCTCATAGGGTAAACTATTAATTAATCTAGGACTAGGAGTGAGTTCTCATAGGGTCAGCCACAACAGATGGCAGCTCCTACTTGATAATTTACAACATATGGGTAATATGTTGCGACATATGATAATCCATTTGATAATTTACAATAGGTGGGTAATCTGTTACAACAGATGACTTAATCTGTTTGATAATTTACAACAGATTCATAATCTATTATTACCTAATCTGATTGATAATTTACAAAAGATGAGAAATCTGACGTAATATGTTGAACATTTGTTTTTTACAATTTCAATTGAGTTCATATGTTAGATTAAAAGTACCTAAATTGATTAATCTAGGACCAGGTCAACTAGAGTACTCAATCAACTACAACTTCAATTGTTTTTATACAATTTCAATTGAATTACCCTTTTGGTAATTGCATGATGAGAGGGTTAAAAATTACACATATATTTTATGATTTTAAAAATAATTAAGATCAATTCGGACCAAATTAACATTTTCAAAACTACTTGTCATTCTTTTCCAAAATACAAATCAACCCATACAAAACATTTCATCATTTCAAATCTTGAGGTCTCTCTCTTTCTCTCTCATTCTCACTCAACAATATAGTATAGACAGCAACTACTCAACAAATTTGCTCAACCCTCCACAATAGATCGCTTTTCTTCTTATTTTTGATCACATAAGTGTTATTTTCGACTTCATTCTTGCTTTTATTAGTCATTTTCTTTGTCTTCATAGGCAACAAAGTTCGAGAAGAACTCTATATTTGTTATTTTTTTTCTAAAAAATAAGGGTTTTTAAGTTAATGATGAAAAATAAAACTTTTAGTTGTATTATCTTCGAGAATGGGTTTATAATTTTGAGTTTTGATGGTAAAATCATAGAAAGAACTCGAGAAGTCTCTAGTTTCTGTCACAGTATTCCGTTGACTATCGTGGTATTGTTGGATAGTGTTTATGGTGGTGGTGGTGGTGGTAGTGGTGTGGTGTTTGTGGTCGTCGTGGTGGCACTGGTGATGGCATTGGTTGGTGGTGTTTGTGGTGGTTGTCGGTGGTGTTGGTATTCGTAGTATTTCTTTATTTGTTGGCATTGGTTGGTGGTGTTTGTGGTGGCTGTTGGTGGTGTCGATATTCATAGTGCTTGTTTGTTTGTTGGCATTAGTTGGTGGTGTTTATAGTGGTGGCTATTGGTGTGTCGGTATTCGTGGTGTTTGAAATATTTTTTAAAATTTTATGAATACATTAATTGTAATGTATTTTTTTGTTTCTCTATTTTTTGTAGGTAAAATATGTTCCCAAAAGAAAACAAAAGTAAAAGTGGATCAACTTCTGACCACCCAGTAACAAAGGCTATAGTATAGAGGGATTCGGAGGAGCTTTCTGAAAAATCTCAGTCAGGGAATAGTAAAGCTGAAGAGAGATATGAAAACAACATTGAGGGAAGTCGACAGGGAGCAATTATGCTTAGTTTGGTTTGCCCATTCAGTTATATTGGCAAGAGACGTCAATAAGGTCATAGAAGAGATTTGTTAGCACGTGCTGAGGATTTTGATAAATTTAGCAATTATCCCTGAGGATATGACAGCTTCTACTTGACTGTCCAATATTTACTGACAAAGCTATCCTCAGGGACGACCATATTGTAGGCTTTCCCTGGGCTTTCATGGTAAAATTAATCACCAATTTTAAAATTAATCACTAATTTTACTTATCAATTAATTTATATTGAATATAGTTATTATGAATTTTTTTAGCTTGCTTCCTGTTTATATTTTTTAGGCTTGGGAATTTGATGCCATTCCTCTCCTTCGAAAGCAGTTAATGGATTACCCAAATGAGGTTTTTCATCCAAGGATGTTTAGGTGGTTGGATGCAAAGAGCAACACCAATATTAAGAGGCTGATCTCTTTAACCCTACGGATGATGCAGTACATCTTCTTCAAGTAAAATAATTCTACTCAAAGATAAGAAAGATAATGAACAGATTTTATATCTGGTGCAACAGATGTTATATCTGATGCACCAGATAGGACATCTGTTGCGACAGGGTATATCTTGCATTAGATTACCCATCTATTGCTTTGGTTCTCTGAACCCGACTCCTAAAAGATTAACCATCTATTGCAAATTATGCAACAGATGTGTAATCTTATAACATATTGTTCATCTATTGCGACGTACAGATCATCTATTGCATAACAGATTACCCGTATTATACAACTATTGCAACAGATAATTGATATTTTGTATCAGATTATCCATGTGTTGCTCTGTTTTTCTGAACTAGGCTCAAATGGATTTTAACCATATATTTCAAACTATGCAATAGATGGGTCTTTTTTTTTAAATGTAGCCCAACTATGAAAATTATTATATTATATGATATAAATGCATCTGTCTTTTTTTTTATATTTTTTATAGGTTGTGCATCCATAGATCGTGCCCTACTAAGGAGGAGTCGGTGATGACTTCTTATATTACTCTAGGTCATGTTGATACTATACAAGACCCAACGGTGGAGTTAATAAAGAAGAAATTGGCTGGAGCAACAGCCATAAGAAGAGCAGTTAGGCAAGGTCAACCTAATGTTGAGGCTCTTCATGACCAACTTTTTACTAAGGGAGATCCGGGTGCTTCTTTTAGTGGATTTGTTGGTGTTGGTGGCAGGCATACTGATGCTGCTACCACTCATGAGGATGAGCATGTTGATGCTCAATAAAGAATAAATATGTTTGAAAACACCCTTTTTCGCCCTTACATAGGTCTCTCTCACCCCTCTTCACCCTCGTGGTCTCATTGCGAATGTAAAGAGTACAAGGGCAGACAGGATAAACTCTTTGAAAACGTAGAGGCTATCTTTAAAGTTATTAAGGAATTTAAATCCAAGAGATTTTTCATACCATCCAAGAAGGTGAGGGAGCCGCACACTCATATAGTGTTGGTTAGGAGAAAGAAAAGAGCAATTAGAGACGTACTCTCCGGTCGGAAATCAAAAGAAATTGGAATTCCTCCCTCTCCAAAAGTTGTTCAAGTTTAGGGGACAGTCAAGAAGGTGGACATCTACAAAAAACTTGGCTCTGAAGAGAAGAGGGATCTGCAACAGGCGAAGAATGTCAAGCCAGGCGCACCAGATTACCCCAGGCCTTCTTTTTCCCCCAAGACTTCCAGACTATGACTGATATGTGTATGCCATACGAGGACAAGGAAAGTTTACTTTTCCTAACCTAGCCCTTCTAATCTACCCCATGAATAAGAACCTACACAACAGATTTCACATCTTTTTCAACAACTGGGTAAACTGGTACAACTGGTAGTTGTTCTGTTGCAACTTATTATGCATCTGTTGCATAAGTTGCATTGGATGGACCCTATGCAACAGATGGACCATCCGTTGCATCTTTACTATTACTAGCCTATTTAAAATTGACTTCTTATCTCACAGCATGTTGACATAATTCTCTGCCTCATGAGAAAAAGGCAACTAACGTACCGAGAAGCTTATGATGTTGCCGATAGGATAATAGACCTCGACTTCTGCAAGAAGCTCAAGGATAGGTATGATCAAATCAATGGAGAGGCATTAGCCCTTGGCATGGGACTTGATTTCCTAGTTCCTGCGTTGGTCTTGGATGAAGAAGAAATGATAAAATATATTAGAGGGGATAGGCCAAATCCATACGACAAGAGATGAATCGAGGTAAAAAGGATTCTTGCAGTCATTAGCGTGAATGACATACATTATCGGGCTATTGATATACTACTCGAGGAGGGCAAGGTCAATGTTTATGACTCCAACATACCTCTCCTCGACGATTTTGATCTTTTTCTCCTCGTGGAGTCACTGATAGTGCTGTTGTCCATCTTGTTAAGGGAGAGTAAACTGATGAATCATTTGCTAAAGGAAGTGTTGATGAAGAAATCATGGGATTTTGAAGGTCATAATAAGGGAATGATCCTTCCAAAAGATGATGCCGCTAAAACAAGCGGCTTGCACGCTCTTGCACACATCGAATGTTTATTGATCAGCACAAAAATAGTTGAGCCAATGACTTTTATATGCGACAAAGTTGTGGCAAACCTGTAAGAGGTCTGGGCTTATGAGGTACTAACTGGACGCTTGAAGTTTGTGTATATAGAAGAGCCTGTGAAATAGAAATTTTTAATTTCAACTCACCCTTCACTTTATTACATGTACATGTAGTGGCAATAATTTTTTCTGATAAAAGTTGAGTTTTTTATAATGCAATAGATTAGATTGTCAATATATTGTAAAATATATTTAATCTGTTGCATTATGTCGATGTTATTTCTATGAATAATCTAATAATCTAAGTCTAATCTGTTGCAACAATGCGAAGACCTGTTTGATAATTTCCAACAGATGACCTAAATTTTACAACATATGCCTAAATCTTTTTGTTATTTTTCAACAGTTACGCTTGAATATCCATGTGCTTGACAACACCAAACCAGTAGCAAATACACACACCACCATGAAAAAGGCTTGAATATCCATGTGCCCAACAACACCAAATCAGTAGCAATAACGGCAACAATGTAGTATCTTTTTGCTCGATTTTGTTTCTCTTCAGAAGCCTTGACTTTGTTCAACAAACCCCAGATTACACGATTTGCTTGTGAAGGGTGTCATTCTTCATACCAATCAAAGTAATCGCATCCACCCAATTTCTATATATAAAAAAGAAAGAACACAGATTACAAAATAATTACAAGTCAATAACTAATCAACTAATTCAATAAAAAAATATTACCTTTGAAATTTTACAAGTAAAAAACCTACGACCCGGATTTTGTTGAGTCCAAGAAGTCTTTAACAGAGCTTCATGACCAAACATATAATATCAAAAATCTTTATCACAAAAAATAGTGGAAGATATGCTCGACATTATCAAGCTCAGTTGAAAAAAAAAAGAAAGAAATAATTTGAAGAATTTGGATAGATAAAAGAAGATGGAGATGAAGAAGAAGATTTGGGAATTTAGGGTTAAATTTTAGGAGGAATATGAATATATAAGACAATGGGGGGAAAATGACCGTTGGGGGCCAAGTGACGGCAAGTCAGCAAAATGTGTCAGACTGACACATTTGATGCCTATTTTATTTTACATGTTTAAAATGAACACTATCTACTTGATGGCTATTTTATTTTAGGTGTTTGAACTAAACACCGTCGATGGGTTGTGCCTTTTTTATTTCAATTCAATTCTCTTTAACCTTTTTACACGTAGTGGCAATTTTTTTATGTCCAACAAAAGTTGAATTTTTATAATGCAATAGATTCTCCATTCATTGTAATAGCTATTCTACCTGTTCTGGCATATAGTTTATCTGTTTCAAGAGGTTGGTCATCTGTTGCCTTATCTTGATATTTTTATCTAAGTCCATCTATTGCAATAGTGGAAAGATCTGTTTGATAAATTCCAACATATCACCTGCCTATTGCAACATATGTCTAAATCTTTCAATTTTTCCAATAGATGTGTCATCTGTTGCAACAGATACATTATCTGTTGTAATATTTGAATCTAGTATTCCTTTTCAATTAATAAGTTCAAATCTAAAGAATAAATAAAATTCATAGATAAAATAAAATAAATCGAAGCCTTCATAAATTAGCTGAAATAAATCAATGAATAAATGAAATGTAAAAAAATTGTTATGGGTACAGATCTCAAAAAATACATCAACAACAATTTAAGTATACTGTCAATGATTGCTTTAACAGGCTCAAGCTATAAAGATCTACTCAGTATGGACAAATTGTTCTTTATCCGATGCTATGAAATTCAGCTTTGATTGTCGTGGATCTTTATTGTCTCTTACATACAATTTTTGAGCTTTCTGTTCTCCGTATTTCCATAAAAAGAGTAGCATATTATCAATATTGTTCAGCAGTAGCTTCTTCTACATCTATCTGGAAAGCCAAAATTTGTCAATGCTAATCACAGATATACAACAAAATGGTAAAGGATATCTCATCTCTTCTAGCAAATCAAACAGGTCTTCCTCCTGTTTTAAATTATCCCAAACAGATTATATTTCTGTTGCAATAATGAATCAACTATTGGGATAAATTTCTACATGAGGAAGACCCTATATGATAATTTCCAATGGATGAACCATCCATTACAACATGTGAATCATCTGTTACAGCAGATAGGTCATCTATTAGTACAAATAAAAGCGGTATAAAGAGTTGTTTGATTTGCTAAAATAGACGAGACATATGTTTATCTTGTGCAACAGGTTAGTCAACTATTGCAACAGATGTGTATATCTGTTTGATAATTTTCAGCAAATATGTTATCTGTTGAAACAGATATGAATCTGTTTGTTTTGTCAGTTGGAATACATATAATATATTCACCTTCTTCAGCTCGTGCTGCTCTCCTTTGGACATTGCATGTTGCTTAGTGAAATAGACAGACAGAGGAGTTGCAATTTTGCTTTTTTAGATGCTTGATAATGCCCTAGAAATCACTCTCCTTCTCCTCTTAGCCCTAATCTCTAATAGAGCGGATGGAAATAAAATCCTATTTAATGGAATGAGACCCCTCTTAGATGTCAATTCCTTTATAGAAACAGTTAATGCATTAATAGTATTAATCACTACATCATGTTTCACCCTACAGTCTTGACATTTACATGCAGAACATTCACTGTGAGAGGCAAAATCTGTATAACCTATATGATCATACTCATAATGGTTTGCTTTAAATATTATAAGAGGAGCATCATTAGCACCAACAACAGCACCACTACCACCACCAACAGCTCCATCACCACTAAGACCATCAACAACAACAAGCCTACCCTCCAAAATTATTTTTCTTGTAATGGTTATTGCTCCAAATGATTCCATTTTTATTCTGTCGATGACCTTAGGATCCGATAAAGTTTGTACAGACCGTAAACTAAAAAGAAATGGCATCTTCAACTCTCGATTCATCGGAACTAGCGATGGATGCACAATCTAACATAAATCATTACATATATTAGAATAATGATTAGATCCTTTAAAAAAATCATTAATTAAAAAAAATTAATTATAATTATACTTACTGCATCCTTCGGGGGGTTGAAGAGATCAAGAAATTTTACATTATTATCAGTTTTGGCCGACAACCATCTCAAGATTCTTGGACAGAAAACTCATTCCTGGTAGTTCACTTGTTGTGTCAAATAAGGAATGTCTTTAAACGCCCAAGCCTATAAAATAACGCCAATAAATCAAAACTATTATTGAGTGAGAAAAATGAATGATATCATAATAGAAGAAAGAAACATTTACCATGAAAGCCCATGGGAAGATATATAATTTGGTTGTCTTTGGCACTAACGGAGTCAACAAATATTTGACAGTCATTTTGAAGATTTCATACCCCCAAGGATAGTTGTTAAACACCTCAAGATCCTCGGAGAGCTTTATTAAACCCAGGCTTATATTGTTGTTAACGTCTCTCGCCCAAACAATATTATGTATAAACCAAACCAAGCACAATGACTACTTGTGCTTCTTTGAAAGTCCTTTACCTTTCAACGCTTCTATTAAATTTTTATTTTTCAAGCTTGGACTAACAATGGACACCAGGTAATCATGATCACATGACTTGCCTTTGCCTTTTTTGAGTGTGCGAGGTGTTTTTTTTATGTTAGAATAGATATAACTTGAGAAGGAGGATAATATTTTAGTCCAGTAACTATAGCAAACTCCTTCCAACCAAAACAAACAGGCATTCCACAGTAATTTATCCATACCTCATCCATCTTATCTTTGTTTTCATACATAAACCTACGCTTGAGAAGTTCATATACCATTTTCATTTTGGAAACGAGCATTGTTGTCCTCCGAGAAATCAAGATATTTCCCAAAGCAGATGTCCCTAAAATAAGCATCTAATTTTTGTTCTCAAAGTATTTTTCTAAAGGAGTCAAAAGATTTTCCCATGGCTGACTTAACTACGAAATCACCCATTAAATCTGCGGCATCATTGCACTGCATTCTCACAGGATAACGATCAATGTTGAAGGCTTTGGCCAACTCTTCAGTGGAAGGGCTATTAGCATCTACATCATCTCTTTTGAAACATTCCTCCACCCCGTGTTCATCATATTCTGCTCTCGATTGAGATAACGCTTGTAAAGCAAGCTCATAGAGTGGTGGATGTAGCCTAGCTACTTTACTTGTTCCTTTACTAGGACTTGATCGGTTTCTGTTTTTTTGGTAATCATATTATCTAAAATTAATAGGAACATAAAATAATATATTATTATTGATTACTGCATCATTAAAAAAGGATAACAGTAAATTAAACAAGCAAAATTGTAAAATAACAGTTGCAACAGATCACCAATCTGTTGCATCAGGTAGTATATCTGTTGCAGCATATAACCAAACTGTTGCAGTGGAGAAGTAATCTGTTGCAATAATACAAAACATATCACTCATCTTTTAAGACAGATGAATGATCTGTGCAACAGATCTCACAACTGTTGTGACATCATCTGTTGCAACATATGAGTGAACTGTTAAAATAGTAAAATAATTTGTCTCACCTTAAAGGCATCAAACCACCTAATGGAAAATCTACACCTCCTCCTATATAAATCCTCAAACGGTGCAATGTCGATACTCGAATGATAACTAGTATTATATGCAAACTCAACCAAAGGTAGAAACTAATCTCAATGACCTCCAAAATCTATCACACATGCACGGAGCATATCCTCCAACACCTGAATCGTTCACTCGGACTGCCTTATCTATCTGAGGGTGAAAAGATGTACTAAGTTCCAACCTTGTAACCAACTCTACATGCAACTTCTCCTAAAAGAAAGAGGTAAATTGAGTGCCCCTATTTGAGATAACAAAAATTGAGACCCACTACAACCGAACAATCTCCTTGAGATAAATCTTGGCCAACTTTGTTGCATTATAAGTCACCTGAACTGGAATAAAATATGCAGACTTAGTCAACCTATCTACAATAATCCATATAGAGTCATACTTCCTCAAAGTCTTAGAATGGGCCTCCTCTGAAGAGCACCACCAGGTTTCTGATGCTCGTACTTTATCTGTTGGCAACTATGGAATTTAGGAACAAAATTAACTATGACTCGATTTATTCAACTCCAATAATAATACTGCATAAAATCACGGTACATCTTAGTCACTTCAGGATGTATAGAGTACTTCATAAAATAAGCCTCAACTAGAATATCAGGGAATAAAGTCATGTGGTGCTATCACGTTGTGCCACTGGAAAGATGAAAATTCCTATTTTCCCAACATCGTGATGCGGTGCTATCGTGTTGTGCCACTGGAAAATGGACAATCCCGAACTGGAACCTTAACGTGATACAGTACTAATTGCGGTGCCTCACTGGAAAATGATAAACATAAAATTGCCCCTTGGCGCAATGCAGAAAATGACAAACGTGATTTCGATCATCACTGCAATGTTGCCTTATCGCGTTGGGCTACTGTTTCACACTAAAAGTGTCATAACTTCTCACCCGATTATCAGATTTAGGCAAAATTGGTATCATTAAAAATTTAATTCAATTTCCTATAATTTGGTGGGTATTGAACTGGAAAATTCTGAGTAGAATAAAAGATATGCTCATTTGAAGTTGACTAAAGCAACATTCTTATAAAAAATTTAATCGGTAAGGATTATTTTGATTCGTCTAATAGATGGGAGTTATTTGAGTCCTTAATGTACATCAAACTCACTTGTAAAATTACCAAAGAACTAAAAGTTATAATGCATGATATTGGAACATGGATCTAACATTGGTTTGGATTTTTGGGGTATTACAATATGTGTCGGTCCCCTTCTTCTACCCTCCCCTCGCCTATCTTCTACCTTGAACCGCGGCCACAGCAACTGATTCAAGCACCCCAACTCTTTCTTCATTTACTCGTGTTCTCACTATTTGGGAGAATAAGAATGAAAGAAGGTAGATACCAATTTGAATCACCAGATACCAATTAAAATCAAGTAATATCACGTAAGAAAGAAAATTTTAAATTTTCCCAGTGTTCAGTAGCCTCTCGAAGAAAAGTATATACATCTCCATACCAATCCATAAGACTCTACTATACATGTTCTTGTACGATAAGATTGACTAAACTAAGGCTCTGCTAAAAAAAATTTCACGACTGAAATGGTCATCAGTGGCAGCCACACTAATCTTATTATGGGAGAACCATCTAACTTGAATCATTACCCAATCATTTAGTCAACATCAAAACAAGATAACAATTAAAATCAACTTAACGATAAATGATCCAAGTCTAATTATTACTAATGCTTAAATTATACAAACTACTTATTAAAATCCCCAAGACTCAAAAGTCATTGTACAAGAACTTCTAAACAAAAACCATGTAGAGATATCCAAAATAAAGAATGTCTCATTGCACGAAAGATGGATAAGAACTAATATGATGATCTATGACAGCCTTGGGATGGAGTGATCATCCTTTGATCGAAATTAGCTATCAACGCAGAGATGAGATCATGTCTGAGCCTCCGAAAAACTGTCTGCACTCAATAAAAGAAGAGTACAAGGTAGTATCAGTATAAGGTAGCATCGGTACAAACTACTATCTACTGGTAGGTATCATAAACTAACTCAATTTAATAGAATGTATACTACATAAACTAGATAACAAGTAGACATGCATCAACACATAAAAAGTATTCAATGAATCAATAGATACTTTAATGACGGGCCAAACAATGCTTAGAAACAAGTCACGCAACCACCAAGAGTATCAACCATACTGTAAACATCCACCAAATCAACAATAATACCATAAGTAACAACTATGCTCTTCTACCTCGTAATTAGAACATCGTTAGCTTGTTATTAGCTTACTAAACCACACAACCTCTAAAAATCAATACTAATTTGTACACATATTCTAAGAAACTTATTTTTGTCCAACTAGTCATGACCTACAGGAGACAATGTAAGTCCATATACCATACCGGCGTGGTACCCAATCCTCCATAAACAAGTAATGTCAACATTCATATTCGTACATGTGGTATCCGATCATCCATAACTATATTATTTGCATTTTATGAACTTCATACTATCTCTCAGGATACAATACGAAGTACTAAATTTGCAGGTGCACTTAAAATCATATGGCAATTCGATCAAGTTTGATTTTTAATAATTATTCATATAAGTGTCACTATTCAAATATCATCAAATTCAAGTATGTTCGAAGACCTATCAGCAAGCATTCAATTTAGGAGCATACACACAATTAAATCGAGTCAAAATTTCAATTAACCTACCTCAACAAAAGAATTCAAATGCAAGCTAATTTGCAAGGGTCTTGCCCTTTCATAAAGTCTCTGAATGATCAAAATCTGTTCAAATACATAATTTCCATAAGAGATGAATCTAATGACACCCATTTTATAAATTATTACTTTAATAAATCTATACCTAAGCCTCAATATCTCTAAATCCCAATATAAGAAGCAAACCACAAAAAAAAAAAGAAAAAAAATAATAAAATATAAAAATAATAAACTGAAACTTTCAACTCCAGTTCAAAGTAACATAGGCATCATTAGCTAATGATTGGTTGATCAATCAGTGGTTACATATCAATCACTTCGGTCAATGATTACCTAATTATTATTTTAAACTAAATTACACTAAAAACAGTAAAACAAAAGAGGAAAAAAGTCTATAACTAGTAATTGATCACCGATTCTAACATTTCATCCCACTCACTATAATTATTTCTACCTATATTCACATTAAAGACGTTTTCTTTGCAACCAACTTGACGGCGAACTGTTCAAGATCGTGGTGGAAAGATTATTATTATTATTGTTTATTTTAAATCCTACCCATTATGTTTATTCTAATACTAGCCATAAATAAATAAATTGTGGGTTTTGATTCATTGTATTATTAATTACACTAATTATTTAGAAATATCTACAACAACAACATATCTAGTATATTCCCACCAAGTAGGGTCTGAGGAGGGTATGTGTATGCAGTCCATACCACTACCTCAACATGAGATAGAGAAGTTGTTTCTGATAGACCCCTGGCTCAAAATAAAGCTATCTAAGATAAGATAAGGAATAGCAATAAAACAAAAAGATACACTAGAAATTAACATACTCAATAATACCCAAAGAAAGATACTTCAAGTATACACAAAAACATACAACATCCTAACTCAGACTAACCTTCTACTCTAATTCGCATCCTCTACAAATTACTATCTAAGGTCATGTCCTCGGTAAGCTAAAGCTACTCCATGTCATGTCTAATCACTTCCCTCTAATATTTCTTTGGTCTACCTCTATCTCGCTTGAAACCATCCCTAGCCAACCTCTCACACCTCCACACTGGGGCATCCATGCTCTTCTACATCATATGACCGAACCATCCCAACCTTGTTTTCCTTATCTTGGCTTCCACCGGAGCGACTCCCACCTTAGCTGAAATAACCTCATTTCTAATTCTATCTTTTCTAGTATACCCATACATCCACCGAAGCATTCTCATCTCCGCTACCTTAACAGGCTAACACTCTACCCCATACATTAAAGCCGATCTAACCACCACTCTATAGAACTTGCCTTTAAATTTGGGAGGTACTTTTTTGTCACACAAGATATCGGAGGTGATCCTTCATTTCATATACCCTACCCCGATCCAATGAATGACATTATCATCAATCTCTCCATTCTCCTGAATTATCAACCCTAGATGCTTAAAACTATCTCTCTTAATGATATAATGAGTGTCAATCTTAACAACTACATCAGACTCATGAGAAACCTCGCTGAACTTACACTCCAAATATTCCATCTTAGACCTACTAAATCTAAACCCTTTAGACTCAAGGGCTTGCCTCTAAATCTCCAACTTAGCATTAACTCCACTACGAGTCTCATCAATCAGGAATACATCATCCGCAAAAAGTAAACAATAAGTCACCTCATCTTGAATGTACCGCATCAAAACTTCCATCACCATGAAAAAAAAATGGACTAAGCTTCGATCCTTGATGTAACCCTATCAAGACCGGAAAGTGCTCCGAGTCCCTTCCTCCCATCCAAACCTGAGTCGTGGCTCTGTCATACATATCCTTAATTGCACTAACATAGACTATAGGTACACCTCTAGCCTCCAAACACCTCCAAAGAACCTCCTTGGGAACTTTATCATAGGCATTCTCTAAGTCGATAAACACTATATGCAGGGTGCGGATAACTTGTGAAATAGATCTATT